>NW_027419714.1:0-144344 GCF_009905375.1 Apium graveolens | reverse complement strand
CCTTTATTGATCATACACTATCTTCGTGTACAAATTCCTATACCAGTAAGCCCTTATAATGGTCCCTTGAGACTAAAACTAAACCAAAGCATAGTTCAGTGTACACAAGATGACTATGATCTCAAGTCTAAGGATACTTGTACAACTATCACTATGTTAACAACTGCTCTGACACTGAGTGAACTCCATCATTTGTTCAGCTGTGTGAGTCATGTTCATGAACTTATTCTATAATAAGCACCTACATACTAGCTATAGTGTCACCACACAAATGTCTATGAGACAGACATCCTTCATAATGACAAGCATAGTAGTACGATCTTTGTGGTATATTATTACCAATTAGTAATCCTATGACCAGGAACTATTTAAGTTTAGAGTTATCATCTTTTAGGTCTCATTATTATGATCTCATCACAATCCATAAAAAGCTTTACTCTAAACTGTGGTATATCTTATTTAAACATTTAAATAGATAGAGCCCGCAATAAAAACAAAATGGGCCTTTTATTAATATCATGAAATCAAAATAGATTACATAAAAGTTATTCCTAAATCCTCATACATGATTGGACTTAGGACATATCTCTTTCACCGACCTCCTTCCGGTCTTTAAGGTACCAATCGGCATAATTTCAGCCTTAAGTTGGACTAGCCCCGCTAGCCGATTACCATGACTGGACTAGTCCCACTAGCCTCTTACATCCCAATCCAATCCATCAGTATTTCATTTGGAAACCTTGAGTTGGAAAAATAAATAGGTTTTCTAAAATTCATTTTATCATTACCAAGAATTTGAAATCATTCAGACTCTTTCTAGTCGAAACTCATTCTTAATTCAGATTTTAAGGAAACAAAGTTCAGGGAGTGATTCAAAGATAAACAAGGAACAATTCATAAGGATTCTGTATCAAGGATAACAAGGCACTTAAGTTAGAAGGATCAACATCTATTTAGGGATCAATAGGGTGATAAGGAAATAAGGTATCATTAAACAGGGTTAACAAGGATAATCATAGGGTCAATACAATTCATGGCTTAATAAATAACTTGAACAGAAAGAACAGGTTATCAAAGGGTTGAATCATTAAGCTTATCAATAACAGTTTATCACGAACAAAGGAAGGGTATCTCAACCAATATCTGGGTTTCATAATTAAACAGTTCAATACTCTGCATGGTATGAACAACATTCTCTTTATAACCATTTACACAAGTAATCAAAGTTACTTGCCTGAATTTGCTTTTCTGAAGGTTGAACTACTGCCACCTAGTATATCCTTTCCTTTCCTAGCCTGAATGCCCTCACGCTCCGAATCTACAATAAAGCCAAAACCTTAATCAGTTTCTCAACTCTCGTTCCCGGAACGATCACTCTATACGATAACTCGATTATATCCTTGACTCGAGTATACGATTATAGCTTATACACATAAGCACATAGCATATAGCACATATCATATCCCTTTCTCGTAACTTTTATATCCTATATACTTAACAATCAAAGCGTACTTGCTTAACCTTAGCTATTTCTCAAATCACACTAATATAACTCTTTTACGACCATAGCTATCACTTATAGCTCTTAATAACAAACGATCTTAATTTCCTTTTTCTTTTATTCCTTAATTCGAACCATACATACAAAACACAACCAAGTATATTCAATCTCAACCTCATATAATCAAACACAACTAATGCAATTTACAAGAGTCATTTACTCTCTGCAGGATCCATGCGAAAAATAATATTTAATTCGTAGTTTAGTATGTTTACCTTAAGAAGCTTTACGTTAATGGAAGATGGAGGTCTTTAATGGTGATCCAAAAATGATGAACGGAGATCCTGAGCAGCTGCTCCTCAAGTGTGAAGCACTCCACCGGTATTCACCAAGAAAAACGATGTAATGAAGGAGTAAGAGATGGAGAGAATAGGGTTTTGTAAATCTTTTGGTTGAGGCAAAAAATAGGGTTTATAATAGTATATTTATAGGCAAAATTTTCAGCTGAAAATTTTCCCATAAAATATTATTATTATAAACCCTTTATTATTCTCACTAATAATTAAAACACCTTTTAATTATTAATCCTTTTTCTAAACTCTTTAGAAATAATTCTCTCACTTGATTTAATTTCCAAAAATTAAATTCTTAATTAATAATATTAAGAACCTTTTCTTAATTAATTTATAATTAATTAAATCTCATTTAATCAATTATTAAATTTGTCAATTAATTATTTATTTCATAAATAAATAATTATCAGCCATTATTAATTAATTCCTCCACCATTAAATCATTCTCTTTTATGTTGTGACCCTGTAGGTTCAATATTAAGCCGATAGTAGAAATAAATAATAATAAAACTATTTTATCATTATTTATATAAATTCTCTAATTCATTAAATATGATTAATTAATTAATCATATTTATTCTACATCATGAGGGATACTTCTCAGCATATCGCGACTATCCGGGATAGTACGAATTCTCTGCTTAGAATACCAAGAACCTATTCAGTGAGTAGTTACCGTACAATTAATTCCTTCTACCCTGCAATGTCACGATTAAATACAAGGCATGGAACTTGTGTCAAGCCTATCTTATTTAATCACTTGCTTTCCCATTCACTATGCTTAGTTCTATTTAATGTAAATTAGAAACTCCTTTCTAATTTCATTCACTCTGGCCAGAGATTCCTGAACTAACATAAGTGGATCAACATTGAACATTCTCTTTCCTATACTGGAAGGGGTAGATCCTTTATTGATCATACACTATCTTCGTGAACAAATTCCTATACCCAGTAGAGCCCTTATAATTGTCCCTTGAGACTAAGAACTAAACCAAAGCATAGTTCAGTGTACACAAGATGACTATGACGATCTCAAGTCTAAGGATACTTGTACAACTATCACTATGTTAACAACTGCTGACACGTGAGTGAACTCCATCAGTTGTTCAGCTGTGTGAGTCATGTTCAGTGAACTTATTCTATAATAAGCACCTACATACTAGCTATAGTGTCACCACACAAATGTTTATGAGAACAGACATCCTTCATAATGAAGCAAGCATAGTATGTACCGATCTTTGCGGATTATTAATTACCAGTTAGTAATCCTATGACCAGGAACTATTTAAGTTTAGAGTTATCATCTTTTAGGTCTCATTATTATGGTCTCATCACAATCCATAAAAAGCTTTACTCTAAACTGTGGTATATCTTATTTAAACATTTAAATAGATAGAGCCCGCAATAAAAACAAAATAAGCCTTTTATTAATATCAATGAAATCAAAATAGATTACATAAAAGTTATTCCTAAATCCTCATACATGATTGGACTTAGGATATATCTCTTTCACCGACCTCCATTCCGGACTTTAAGGTACCAATCGGCATAATTTCAGCCTTAAGTTGGACTAGCCCCGCTAGCCTCTTACCATGACTGGACTAGTCCCACTAGCCTCTTACATCCCAATCCAATCCATCAGGAATTCATTTGGAAAACCTTGAGTTGGAAAAAACAAATAGGTTCTCTAAAATTCATTTTATCATTACCAAGAATTTGAAATCATTCGGACTCTTTCAAGTCGAAACTCATTCTTAATTCAGATTTTAAGGAAACAAAGTTCAGGGAGTGATTCAAAGATAAACAAGGAACAATTCATAAGGATTCTGTATCAAGGATAACAAGGCACTTAAGTTAGAAGGATCAACATCTGTTTAGGGATCAATAGGGTGATCAGGAAATAAGGTATCATTAAACAGGGTTAACAAGGATAATCATAGGGTTCAATACAATTCATGGCTTAATAAATAACTTGAACAGAAAGAACAGGTTATCAAAGGGTTGAATCATTAAGCTTATCAATAACAGTTTATCACGAACAAAGGCAGGGTATCTCAAACCAATATCTGGGTTTCATAATTAAACAGTTCAATACTCTGCATGGTATGAACAACATTCTATTTATAACCATTTACACAAGTAATCAGAGTTACTTGCCTGAATTTGCTTTCCTGAAGGTTGAACTACTGCCACCTAGTATATCCTTTCCTTTCCTAGCCTGAATGCCCTCACGCTCCGAATCTACAATAAAGCCAAAACCTTAATCAGTTTCTCAACTCTCGTTCCCGGAACGATCACTCTATACGATAACTCGATTATATCCTTGACTCGAGTATACGATTATAGCTTATACACATAAGCACATAGCACATAGCATATCCCTTTCTCGTAACTTTTATATCCTTATATACTTAACAATCAAAGCGTACTTGCTTAACCTTAGCTATTTCTCAAATCACACTAATATAACTCTTTTACGACCATAGCTATCACTTATAGCTCTTAATAACAAATGATTTAATTTCCTTTTTCTTTTATTCCTTAATTCGAACCATACATACAAAACACAACCAAGTATATTCAATCTCAACCTCATATAATCAAACACAACTAATGCAATTTACAAGAGTCATTTACTCTCCGCAGGATCCATGCGAAAATAATATTTAATTCGTAGTTCGGTATGTTTACCTTAAGAAGCTTTACGTTAATGGAAAGATGGAGGTCTTTAATGGCGATCCAAAAATGATGAACGGAGATCCTCAGCAGCTGCTGCTCAAGTGTGAAGCACTCCACCGGTATTCACCAAGAAAACGATGTAATGAAGGAGTAAGAGATGTAGAGAATAGGGTTTTATAAATCTTTTTGGTTGAGGCAAAAATAGGGTTTATAATAGTATATTTATAGGCAAAATTTTCAGCTGAAAATTTTCCCATAAAATATTATTATTATAAACCCTTTATTATTCTCACTAATAATTAAAACACCTTTTAATTATTAATCCTTTTTCTAAACTCTTTAGAAATAATTCTCTCACTTGATTTAATTTCCAAAAATTAAATTCTTAATTAATAATATTAAGAACCTTTTCTTAATTAATTTATAATTAATTAAATCTCATTTAATTAATTATTAAATTTGTCAATTAATTATTTATTTCATAAATAAATAATTATCAGCCATTATTAATTAATTCCTCCACCATTAAATCATTCTCTTTTATGTTGTGACCCTGTAGGTTCAATATTAAGCCGATAGTAGAAATAAATAATAATAAAACTATTTTATCATTATTTATATAAATTCTCTAATTCATTAAATATGATTAATTAATTAATCATATTTATTCTACATCATGAGGGATACTTCTCAGCATATCGCGACTATCCGGGATAGTACGAATTCACTGCTTAGAATACCAAGAACCTATTCAGTGAGTAGTTACCGTACAATTAATTCCTTCTACCCTGCAATGTCACGATTAAATACAAGGCATGGAACTTGTGTCAAGCCTATCTTATTTAATCACTTGCTTTCCCATTCACTATGCTTAGTTCTATTTAATGTAAATTAGAAACTCCTTTCTAATTTCATTCACTCTGGCCAGAGATTCCTGAACTAACATAAGTGGATCAACATTGAACATTCTCTTCCTATACTGGAAGGGGTAGATCCTTTATTGATCATACACTATCTTCGTGAACAAATTCCTATACCCAGTAGAGCCCTTATAATTGTCCCTTGAGACTAAGAACTAAACCAAAGCATAGTTCAGTGTACACAAGATGACTATGATGATCTCAATTCTAAGGATACTTGTACAACTATCACTATGTTAACAACTGCTGACACGTGAGTGAACTCCATCAGTTGTTCAGCTGTGTGAGTCATGTTCAGTGAACTTATTCTATAATAAGCACCTACATACTAGCTATAGTGTCACCACACAAATGTCTATGAGAACAGACATCCTTCATAATGAAGCAAGCATAGTATGTACCGATCTTTGCGGATTATTAATTACCAGTTAGTAATCCTATGACCAGGAACTATTTAAGTTTAGAGTTATCATCTTTTAGGTCTCATTATTATGATCTCATCACAATCCATAAAAAGCTTTACTCTAAACTGTGGTATATCTTATTTAAACATTTAAATAGATAGAGCCCGCAATAAAAACAAAATAAGCCTTTTATTAATATCAATGAAATCAAAATAGATTACATAAAAGTTATTCCTAAATCCTCATACATGATTGGACTTAGGACATATCTCTTTCACCGACCTCCATTCCGGTCTTTAAGGTACCAATCGGTATAATTTCAGCCTTAAGTTGGACTAGCCCCGCTAGCCTCTTACCATGACTGGACTAGTCCCACTAGCCTCATACGTCCCAATCCAATCCATCAGGAATTCATTTGGAAAACCTTGAGTTGGAAAAACAAATAGGTTCTCTAAAATTCATTTTATCATTACCAAGAATTTGAAATCATTCGGACTCTTTCAAGTCGAAACTCATTCTTAATTCATATTTTAAGGAAACAAAGTTCAGGGAGTGATTCAAAGATAAACAAGGAACAATTCATAAGGATTCTGTATCAAGGATAACAAGGCACTTAAGTTAGAAGGATCAACATCTGTTTAGGGATCAATAGGGTGATCAGGAAATAAGGTATCATTAAACAGGGTTAACAAGGATAATCATAGGGTTCAATAAAATTCATGGCTTAATAAATAACTTGAACAGAAAGAACAGGTTATCAAAGGGTTGAATCATTAAGCTTATCAATAACAGTTTATCACGAACAAAGGCAGGGTATCTCAAACCAATATCTGGGTTTCATAATTAAACAGTTCAATACTCTGCATGGTATGAACAACATTCTCTTTATAACCATTTACACAAGTAATCAAAGTTACTTGCCTGAATTTGCTTTCCTGAAGGTTGAACTACTGCCACCTAGTATATCCTTTCCTTTCCTAGCCTGAATGCCCTCACGCTCCGAATCTACAATAAAGCCAAAACCTTAATCAGTTTCTCAACTCTCGTTCCCGGAACGATCACTCTATACGATAACTCGATTATATCCTTGACTCGAGTATACGATTATAGCTTATACACATAAGCACATAGCATATAGCACATAACATATCCCTTTCTCGTAACTTTTATATCCTTATATACTTAACAATCAAAGCGTACTTGCTTAACCTTAGCTATTTCTCAAATCACACTAATATAACTCTTTTACGACCATAGTTATCACTTATAGCTCTTAATAACAAATGATTTAATTTCCTTTTTCTTTTATTCCTTAATTCGAACCATACATACAAAACACAACCAAGTATATTCAATCTCAACCTCATATAATCAAATACAACTAATGCAATTTACAAGAGTCATTTACTCTCCGCAGGATCCATGCGAAAAATAATATTTAATTCGTAGTTCAGTATGTTTACCTTAAGAAGCTTTACGTTAATGGAAAGATGGAGGTCTTTAATGGCGATCCAAAAATGATGAACGGAGATCCTTAGCAGCTGCTCCTCAAGTGTGAAGCACTCCACCGGTATTCACCAAGAAAACGATGTAATGAAGGAGTAAGAGATGGAGAGAATAGGGTTTTGTAAATCTTTTTGGTTGAGGCAAAAATAGGGTTTATAATAGTATATTTATAGGCAAAATTTTCAGCTGAAAATTTTCCCATAAAATATTATTATTATAAATCCTTTATTATTCTCACTAATAATTAAAACACCTTTTAATTATTAATCCTTTTTCTAAACTCTTTAGAAATAATTTTCTCACTTGATTTAATTTCCAAAAATTAAATTCTTAATTAATAATATTAAGAACCTTTTCTTAATTAATTTATAATTAATTAAATCTCATTTAATCAATTATTAAATTTGTCAATTAATTATTTATTTCATAAATAAATAATTATCAGCCATTATTAATTAAATCCTCCACCATTAAATCATTCTCTTTTATGTTGTGACCCTGTAGGTTCAATATTAAGCCGATAGTAGAAATAAATAATAATAAAACTATTTTATCATTATTTATATAAATTCTCTAATTCATTAAATATGATTAATTAATTAATCATATTTATTCTACATCATGAGGGATACTTCTCAGCATATCGCGACTATCCGGGATAGTACGAATTCACTGCTTAGAATACCAAGAATCTATTCAGTGAGTAGTTACCTTACAATTAATTCCTTCTACCCTGCAATGTCACGATTAAATACAAGGCGTGGAACTTGTGTCAAGCCTATCTTATTTAATCACTTGCTTTCCCATTCACTATGCTTAGTTCTATTTAATGTAAATTAGAAACTCCTTTCTAATTTCATTCACTCTGGCCAGAGATTCCTGAACTAACATAAGTGGATCAACATTGAACATTCTCTTCCTATACTGGAAGGGGTAGATCCTTTATTGATCATACACTATCTTCGTGAACAAATTCCTATACCCAGTAGAGCCCTTATAATTGTCCCTTGAGACTAAGAACTAAACCAAAGCATAGTTCAGTGTACACAAGATGACTATGATGATCTCAAGTCTAAGGATACTTGTACAACTATCACTATGTTAACAACTGCTGACACGTGAGTGAACTCCATCAGTTGTTCAGCTGTGTGAGTCATGTTCAGTGAACTTATTCTATAATAAGCACCTACATACTAGCTATAATGTCACCACACAAATGTCTATGAGAACAGACATCCTTCATAATGAAGCAAGCATAGTATGTACCGATCTTTGCGGATTATTAATTACCAGTTAGTAATCCTATGACCAGGAACTATTTAAGTTTAGAGTTATCATCTTTTAGGTCTCATTATTATGATCTCATCACAATCCATAAAAAGCTTTACTCTAAACTGTGGTATATCTTATTTAAACATTTAAATAGATAGAGCCCGCAATAAAAACAAAATAAGCCTTTTATTAATATCAATGAAATCAAAATAGATTACATAAAAGTTATTCCTAAATCCTCATACATGATTGGACTTAGGACATATCTCTTTCACCGACCTTCATTCCGGTCTTTAAGGTACCAATCGACATAATTTCAGCCTTAAGTTGGACTAGCCCCGCTAGCCTCTTACCATGACTGGACTAGTCTCACTAGCCTCTTACGTCCCAATCCAATCCATCAGGAATTCATTTGGAAAACCTTGAGTTGGAAAAACAAATAGGTTCTCTAAAATTCATTTTATCATTACCAAGAATTTGAAATCATTCGGACTCTTTCAAGTCGAAACTCATTCTTAATTCAGATTTTAAGGAAACAAAGTTCAAGGAGTGATTCAAAGATAAACAAGGAACAATTCATAAGGATTTTGTATCAAGGATAACAAGGCACTTAAGTTAGAAGGATCAACATCTGTTTAGGGATCAATAGGGTGATCAGGAAATAAGGTATCATTAAACTGGGTTAACAAGGATAATCATAGGGTTCAATACAATTCATGGCTTAATAAATAACTTGAACAGAAAGAACAGGTTATCAAAGGGTTGAATCATTAAGCTTATCAATAACAGTTTATCACGAACAAAGGCAGGGTATCTCAAACCAATATCTGGGTTTCATAATTAAACAGTTCAATACTCTGCATGGTATGAACAACATTCTCTTTATAACCATTTACACAAGTAATCAGAGTTACTTGCCTGAATTTGCTTTCCTGAAGGTTGAACTACTGCCACCTAGTATATCCTTTCCTTTCCTAGCCTGAATGCCCTCACGCTCCGAATCTACAATAAAGCCAAAACCTTAATCAGTTTCTCAACTCTCGTTCCCGGAACGATCACTCTATACGATAACTCGATTATATCCTTGACTCGAGTATACGATTATAGCTTATACACATAAGCACATAGCACATAGCACATAGCACATAGCATATCCCTTTCTCGTAACTTTTATATCCTTATATACTTAACAATCAAAGCGTACTTGCTTAACCTTAGCTATTTCTCAAATCACACTAATATAACTCTTTTACGACCATAGCTATCACTTATAGCTCTTAATAACAAACGATTTAATTTCCTTTTTCTTTTATTCCTTAATTCGAACCATACATACAAAACACAACCAAGTATATCCAATCTCAACCTCATATAATCAAACACAACTAATGCAATTTACAAGAGTCATTTACTCACTTTAACCTTATCCTTTTTAATCAAAAATCCGAATCACAAACACATTAAGAATCAAAATCAACACCTTCTTTTAATCATCAAATTCGAACATAAACACCACCCCAATCTTTGTCATGCAATCAAGTTCTCACTAGCCATTAAGATAATTGACAAAAACCAACTTAATTCCTCTTTTTACTCCTAAGACCCATTCGGGTTTTTCCATAAATCAAACATGCAAGAATCAATTTTGACATGCAAGGTTATATATCACATTTCCCACTTGTTTTAATCCTTTACTAGGTCATTCCATTCATTTAAACACCAAACCATGCATCACCTAGTGATTCTAACTTTAATTAACTCATTCAATCAACATGCATCCACTTAATCAACAAGCAAATCCATTTTCCATTCGGCAAAAACATGATTTGTAACTTCAAGGATCCAACAATTACATGCACTACTTGTTTTTCCCTAAAACTAACATGCAATCACTTTTATGCTAAATAAACTTAGTGTTCACTAAGATCAACTTACCAAATCAAATTCCTCTTTTTAATTAGCATAAAGCCGAATTAAAAACTCACATGCAAACCTTAATTTTTGATTTTCTAAGCAACAATCACTTACACACATCCATTTACTTCCTAAAACAATCAATGCAACCATTTTATCAATCACATACTTGAGTTTCGGAAAAATACAAAACCCTTTTTCAATCTTTCAAGAAACCATAATATGCAAAGCTTAAAAATCAAATTATCATATCATGGAAACTCCACCGGCTCTCCTTGGATCATAGCCGGTGGTGGTCGAACTTGAGAGAGCCCATAACGGGTCTCCTCTCGAGTTTATGACCCCAAAAATCTCTTGAATTCACTCTTATAGTTGTGTATCAAGAAATCATTTTCCTTGAACTCCACCATAGTGATTAATCATCAAAACTCTTACAAACACTTACATGCAAATGGGAATCGAGAAGTATACCGAAAATAAAGACTAAAGGAAGCAATATCTTTGAGTTTGAGTGAGGTTTGAGTGTTGCATGCAAGAGAGATAGATGAGAGATGGAGAGAGCCGAGAGAGAGAGAATGAGAGTGTTCGAGAGAGAGGGATGAGAAAGAAAAGAGAAAGGAAGAGTGGGTGCACGGGGAGGAAAAATAAAAAGAGGTGGGGGGAAATGGATTTATATACCACCAAAACAAGGGCAAACTTGTACTTTACTAATTCTTTTTATGCTTATAAGTCCCTTTTCTTTTTACTCAAATGCAACAAAAATTAGATATAAAATATATCTCTCTCGGAAAGTCAGAAATTATTGCAAGTGACAATTTTAACACTTAGATCTCAAAATTAGCTTTTTAACCATTACTCATAATAGATTTTTGAGCAGACGGTTGATTTTATATGAATTTCGCAAGCTTGCCTTAATAATAACATTTTTCTGTATAAAATCAATTTAAAAATGCAAAGACCACCAAATAAATCCACTCATCATTTTTAAAAAGTCTCTAGGACTACTAAGAAGATATCAAAACCAATCCCATGCTTTTATCTTACTCGGATGATTTTATAAAAATGCGCGAAGGTTAATTAAACCTTTATTTAAATCACATAATCCCTTTTAAATTCATAAAGATGTCACAGAACACATAGTCATGCACACAGACAGTCAATCACACATATACGATCATATAACGACTCATGTCTGATCATAGATTTTATCCCTCTTTAATCTTTATCCTTTTCTACGCGTACCGGGTCACGTTCAGCCTGACGGCCCGACGCTTAGCGTTTCGATTACGCTTCTCATTATCATTATCGATCGACACGTCACTTAGGACGGAATACTTTATTTACACATTCATTTAATTCAATCACACATAATTCACATTTTATATTCTTTAACTCCTTATTAGGATGGGTTCCGTTCTACTTGACGGCCCGACGACACAGCTTAACTCCTAAGCTGACTCTTTAAATTGGAACATTTTTATCTACGCTCCTATATTCTAATATACAGAAAAGATAATTAATCAACACTTAGTCACATAATTATAATCACATCACATAACACATACTTATTGACTTAATTACGTCGCAAAATTCTCAATCGTCACACTATATTTCAAGTAGCACCAAAAGAATCTCAATTATCCGTAGTAAAAAAGATATTGAGATATATTAAAGGAACCACTGATGTTGGTCTTTGGTATCCAAAAGGAATACCATTTGACTTAGTATATTTTTCTGATTTAGACTATGTCGCGCATTTAGTCGACAGAAAAAGTACAAGTGGTACTTGTCAGTTTCTCGGTGGATGTTTAGTTTTTTGGTTTTCAAAGAAATAAAATTCCGTATCCATCTCAACAACCGAGGCTGAATATATAGCAGATGCAAAGTGTTGTGCTCAAATACTTTGGATAAAGCAAACACTAGCTGGCTACAATATAAAATTTAATGTGATCTCAATCTTATGTGATAATACGAGTGCTATTGATCTTAGAAAAAATCTCGTATTACATTCAAGATCTAAATATATATATGTGAGACTTCATTTTTCACGTGATCATGTCAATTAAGGCGATATAAAAATGTCTCATATTGATACTGAGTTCAATCTCGCTGACATATTCACAAAACCATTAAATTCTGAAAGATTCACTAAACTCTTTTTGGATTTGGGAATGTTGGAATCTATATAGGATCCCAAATGTTCCAAAACTGTGTTTTTCAAAATATGAAGTTTTGAGTAAAAATCGTTGGAATAAAAGAATAACTGAGAGATCAATATGATCAAGAGAACTTATGTTGCGTGCCTTAATTAAGACACTTACAAGTGAAGGTAATTAGCTTTTTGTAATGCGCAACACACCATCGATGACATCCCATCTAACTTCTATCACACATACAGAGAGTCCTGGCGTCCCTTATAAATAAGGTTGTTCATCTCAGTCAGGGTAAAAGAATATGAAAATAATTCAAAATCAAATGAATAATTAAGGGTTTATAATAAATGCCTTGTTAAGGCAATCCTCGGATTAAAACTGAAAAGATTTCAAAGCTGATATTTCTGGAGAAAATAAAATTCAGAAAACAAAATTCTGGCACAAAATGGCCAAGTGGTGTCACATCACCAATAAAACTATCCACCATATAAGAAAAGTGGAAATTTCCATATCACAACTTGACAGAGCTATCAAAACCTAAAAATATGCATCATGAGAGTCTCTGGCATTTTTAAAACACATACATGATTTGAAAATAAGTGTTAGGGAATATATCCTCTAACAGATACCTCTTTTTGAGAAATGACAAAATAATTTATAGAAAAAGAAGGTATTGCCAAAGTTTTCATACTTATCTTTTTTATCGATTCTTCAAATGACTTGTCATCCGCTTCCAAAATCTTCTTCTATGTATCTTCAATTTATTGATAATCTACGTCGTCCTCAAATCATAGTAGCCTCGGAAGATTACACAATAGACTTTTGCAGCTGCCAGGAATTATATCTAACTCCGCACAATAGTCTCAAACGAGTATGCCTATCTTAACTTACTAATTGGTACTATATCCAATAGTCCAACACGAACTCGATATGAGCTCTAGCGTCCTTAAATAATTATACACACTCTTACATACTCTTATTTATAGTTTACTATAACCTTAGCTCTGATACCATTTTCTGATGCCCCAAAATCCGGGGTCAGATGATTTGGTCGTCACGATGAAACCTTAATCCAAAATAACATGTTTAATAGTAAATAAATGCCATCAACTGAAATATAACATTTGTGACCCCAAAACTACACCAAGATCTTTTTAGGTTACAGTTCTACACACAAGATATCCAAATTCCATAAAAAAAATTCCTTTCTTTTAAAACTCTTTTCAATAATTTACAAATTCCAAAATAAACACGCTAGTATAACTTTGAAAAGAAGTATACTAGGCCCAAATACTTGATAATACAACTATAATATATACACAAAAAGCTTTACACAACAAAACTTATTCCAGTTCCGTAAACCCTGGACCAATCATCTTCGTAATTGCATCATTCTCTTCTTTTCTCAATTTACGCGGCTAAACAACGCAAGTTAATCCTCACTGGAAGGTTAAAGTTAAAAATAAACAAGTATGAGAGAAAGAAATGTTCAACAAGTACATTATAACATATGTATGGTCTTTTGATATTAAACCCAACATCTGCAATAAAGTAGAACACTTAAAATCATAATTGATGAATCAGAAAATTTGTTAAGAGATCTCATAATTGGTTCCTTAAATGTATTCAAAACCTTTTTGATATTTTTGAGCGAAAACGCTTCAGCAATACTTTGAATCTTGATGAGAATAAAAGTCGTAAAATAGTGTTTAAAGAAATATCGTAAACAACAATATGAAACAATGATTATGGACTGAATCATAAACTTTATTCAAAACTGTACTCTTGATATTAATACTCATTTTGATGTCATTATCAAATTAGATATTAATACTAA
Organism: Apium graveolens; assembly: GCF_009905375.1. Lineage (NCBI taxonomy): Eukaryota > Viridiplantae > Streptophyta > Magnoliopsida > Apiales > Apiaceae > Apium > Apium graveolens. Next base: position 129,805 of record NW_027419714.1, on the reverse strand, counting down.
CTTTGATGCTCACAACATCCCATAATGAAGTCAACATCAATTATATATATTAATACTGCCTTTGATATTTAACAACAAATTAAGTATCATCATCAACTTTTGATGTAAACTATGCAATGCCAATTATGATAAATTATTTATTTATGAGCAGGACATGTACGGGAATAAAAGCTATCACAAGCTATCATAAGCTTAAAGATTAAAAGATAAGTTTTCATATTGGAATATTTATCTGGCGGGCGTACTATCACATGCTAATCAACTCGTGTGATAGCACTGGATCATGATTCATAGAAACATGTCCAATATTAAGAGTACTCTGATAAATGCCACATATCAGCCACCAGCAATATGCATATAAAGGCAACATATCGGCCACCATCAATATGCATTCAAATATGACATATCGGCCACCACCAATATGCACTCAAATACGACATATCGACCACCACCAATATGCACTCAAATACGACATATCGACCACCACTAATATGCACTCATCCAATCAAAATATTTTATACAAAGGAATCGAATCAATCAATATCTTTATTCAAATAACTCCCCATGTCACATGGCCTGGAGTAATCGCATCAACTGATGGCGAGATAACTAGAATGATTAGTTATTCACTAAATATGTAATCAAAATTCAATGTATTGAGTATATCTGGATAGAATAATTATTCACTATCTACCTGAAAATGAATTATAGTCTAGCAGAACAATTGCCGAAATAGTACGATTTCAATAATCCAATGATTATATACATGCAATGTCTCCCAAAATCTTTATCAAACAGTTTAATCCATATATATATATAAACATATAACTATTCTTGAAATAGAATATCATATGAAAACTTGCATGATCATAATTAAGCGGTTTGATAAGTAAAACATTAAACTATTATGGAATTAGAATATTATAGGAATACTTGCCTTTGGTTTTTAGCAGTTAAGCACACTCGCAATACCACACGACTATCTTGTTCTGACGTCTCATGACATTGCTGCTTCTATTTCAACAATTTACTGATATGTTGTTCCTGCGACTGCTAGGAGCCCGATATGTATTACTATTCAACTTTACTCTGGATCCCACTGTCTGGGTCTTGATTGCCTTGAACAACTCGTATCTATAATTAAAAGATACAACCTTAATCGTCTACACGATAATTAAACGGATGAACGGTTTATTCTCTAAGAATAAAATATGAATAATTCAATTAATAATAATATTAATTAAATATTCAATACCTTTATATAATTTTAGAAGCTTAAAATATTTTTAGAATATTATTTGGCTTAATTATAAATAATTACACTTCATTCAACAATTTATAAATAAAATTAATTGATTAAATGAATAAATAAATAATTAATCAAAACAAATTATAAATAATTAAATCAAATTATGATTTTCAAAAATAATAAAAGATAATAATTTTAAATTAAAATAAATATTTTACAAAAAAATTCGAAATAACGTTTTCGTAAAACAGACTTTTACCCGGGGTCAGAGCTCCTTAAAATCAATCCATACAATCCAACTGTACTCTAATAAAAAATTTATAAATTTAAAATATACAATAATTTATATTTGCACGTATAAACATACCAGAAACGAAAAATACGGCCACATGAACCAAAAATTTGGGTCAAAAGTGACTTCTCCAACAACTTCTAAAAATTATGAAATAAATATATAAACATTAACATGCTATAATATATCCAAGTATAAAAGCGAAAATCTCGAAATCCTTAACCAAAATAAATTATGATAACCAAAGAGATTATCTAATGTCCGGAAAATATCTCCAAAAAAATACAAAATTAATAGTCATAGACATACACACGTTAAAACTCCATGGGAAGTAATCAACACCGTCAAACTCCTTTTCTACGCCCCGAAAATAAATTAGCATGAAATTATGTCTCGAAAATTTTCATCTCAAAACCTTGCAATTTATATACTTATGCATAGATATCGAAGCGCTGATCATTTATATATATAATAATTGAAATTTGGACGGACGGTTTGTAAGATATGAATTTTTGAAATTAAAAGTAAATAAATATATAAGACATGGAGAGAGAAGAAAGACATAGGAGATAAGGGAAAACGGGAAAGGAAGGGGCGGGGAGAGGGGGAGTGGTAGGCACAAGTTCCAGGTAGGGGGGTGTTGGCCGGGTAGTTAAGGATTTTGACACGTTTTTCTTTTTTTCTTTTTTTCTTTTAATTAAAATCAATTTAAATCAACTAGCCCAAAACTAATAATTAACGGGGAATAATATTTAATCAAATTAATATAAAATGTATACCAAAATCTCTAAAAAAATATGAATATTTAAAAAATATGAAAATATAAAATATTTGAAAGTCCCACGATTTAATAAAAATGAAAATATGATTTTTGTGGGCTTTGACGTTCCGGTAAGGGCCCGATCCGATAATTTTTAAGAAACCAGAATACTTTCTAAATTAGTAGTAAACCCCAAAAACACATATAATATATGCAAACGCCCGCAAAATGAGATAAAACAAGTACATCAATAAAAACACACTTTTAAACGCGTCCAGATTGCGGGTAATTTCATATAAATGCATTTTAAACACGTAATGAGTATCCGAAAAATACTCTGGTCCTTACAGGACCACATACAAATTCACCGCATGTTAAATCATGACCAAACACATTTTAAATAATATTAAACATATTATTATTCATTTAACATGTAACAGTATAGCTTTAAAATATTATTTTTAAATGTTAGGACACACACACTGTAGAAGGGGGTTGAATACAGTGTTTACTACAATCAAATCGAATATAAGAACTCAAGTAATAGAAAACAGATTTTATTCAACACAATAAACTCTGTTACAATATGGAACTGTCCTCTCTCATTGATGAACAAATTATCACGAGAGCTGCTAGGGTTACAAATAATAATAACTTCGATAATGATAACACTTATAGTGTAAACCCTATGCCTGTGTTTATATACTACACAGTTACAAGATAATGTTCTAATTGATATGGAATATTATTCTGCTTCCTAAAATATATCAACTAGTTATCTTTTCTTCCAAGTATTCTTTTCTTCATAGAATTCTTTCTTCATGTGTTATTCCCAGTGGACTAACAATAAGATTTACAGAAGGGGGGTTGAATGTAAATCTCAAAACTTTTTCAAGTTTTGAGCAGTTTCTAAGGCTAAGTGTTTTTGAGAGCAAGTGTGTGTGAATTGCTTGAAGTTAATGCAGACATATATATATTCAAACACAAATGTAAAGAACACAGAGAACTTAAAAACTTTTCTGGTGGATTTGTTGTTCCACCAGAGATATGTTATTTCAGAAAATCTGTGATTCAAAGAATTAAATCACAGTTGCTTCCTAGTACAAACTAGATGATTTTCTATCTGGATTTTTCTAAACAGCTCTGGAAAATTCACATCTAATTACTAGATGCTACTTGGTTTATATATCACCAAGTTTACAAGTGAAGACAAAACTGTAAAATACAATTAAAAGGGTTCTTCACATATTTCTTCTTCATTTCTCTATCCAATGTAATTTAGGCTTAGCTGTTGATCTTTGAATACTTCCTTGTTTGCACCAGAATGGAAATGCTGCATTTTCTTGATTCCTCCTAGAGGCTTCCACATTCCAGTTTGTCTCTGTCAACCCATGTGCCTCTGTCAGCTTATGAATTGTCACTATCAACTGCTAATGAACTTAGCATCCGTTGAAGCTTTCATCCGTTGATGCCTTATCCGTTGAAGTCTTTATCCGTTGAAGCACTTATCCGTTGATGAATATTATCCATTGAAGCATTAGAGACATCCGTTGAAGCTTTGTTTCTTATCCATTGAAGGTCTTCAATATCAGTTGATACTTCTTCACTTATACAAAGTTACAAGGCATGAAATATTTATAATTAGCCCTCCTATTTGCATATCCACTAGTAGTCAACATGACTGATACTTTCCTACAACATCTAAGAATTACAACTTGAATCCAGAGAATGAAATGTGCTACAATACTAAACTTATTGCTAAGTAAAGCTACTCCTTCAAAGGATAGCCAAGATGGTCTTATCCGTTGAGGCTACAAATACTAGATTTCTACTTAAGTGTTTTGTTTAACTTATCATTAAACTAATACACATATTCCTAACAATCTCCCCTATTTATGTCTACTAGAACTGTAGGCATAAATTTGGGTTTAGCTTGATGATAACAAAACACTTGACAAATATATTAACTGTAATAAAGCAGAAATTCAAAAGTGCTGCAAAAATGTGTATGCTGAGATGGATTTGAAGAATTACATTGTTTCCAAGGGTGCTCCTTTAGCCTGAGCAGATTAATTTCTTTTCCTTTGATCCCTTATTTTCTTTCCTAGCCTCCTGTCATTCTCCTCTATTTGAAGTTGAAGTTGTCTGTAGAACTCAGCTTCATCTTTTTCATTGATGTCCAACTTAGATTGCATATCCTTGAGAGTTTCATTACTGGCAATCTTGAGCTGATCTTCAAGTCTGAAAAATCTTCTAACTCCTTTGTTGTCTCTGAACTCCATCAACCAATGAGGTGATTTGTGAACTGTAATTCCTCTTTCTTGAATGAGTAATGTTCTAGGCAAGGCATTGGGCTCCCACCAAGTTTTCCTTATGTTGGCAATCTTGTTGAGAATCTCAGTCTTGGCAGTCCTGGTAAAGCCAGAATCCCTTTGTATGGCTGAGTAGACTCTAACCAAGGTAGAGTAGCCTTCATTCAGAATCCTGTAGAGAGGCCAAGTTCTTTCCCCACTTCCTTTGTATTTGAACACTAGTCTTTCTGGTAGCTGTCTGTAGGCAGCTATTCCCCTTACTTCCTCCAGCTCATCCAGATAGAGTTCAATGTCTGAAAATTCTTCTATGTCACAAATGTGAACATAATCATCCTTAGAGGCTTGAGGCTTAGGCTTAGGCTTCTGAGTGAATTTGATTGAGGTTTTAGAGGGTGTTGATTTGATTCTTCTTTTCTGCTTCTTTGATGGTGGAGAAGAGGTTAAGAAGGTGGGCAATTTGATGGTGTCCCAATCAATTGGTTCCTCCTTAGGAATGATTGTTTCACCATGAATGTTCATGAAGGGGTCAGGCACAATGGGTTCAGGAATAGAAGGTAGTGGTTTGGATTTTGATTGGGTTTCTTCAGTCTCATCTACCATCTTTCTCTTTGCATTGGCCTTCTTTCTGTTCCCTTTCTGCCATTCCTCTTTTTCCTTACTTCTTTCTTCCATATCATTATCAACCATGTCCCCCATACCTTCATCTTCACTTTTGTCTTCAATTTCTTTCTTTTCTTCAGCTTGACTTGACTTTAGCTATTTTTCAAGCTTTACTTGTGCTCTTTTGTCAGCCTTTAGCTTTTTGGCTTCTTCCTTCAACCTTCTGGTTTCTTCCCTCTTGGCTATTGAGAATTTGGGATGTCCTTGCATCACACATATGCTCTTTCCCTCTCTGAAGATAATAGCCATGTTCCTCCTTACAGTCACATCCATGGTCTCTTTGTGCTTTATGATACTTCCACCCAAAACCTTGTTTTCATCAGGCTTTGGAAGAGGAAAATCCACTTCTTTCATCTGAGCAAGGCTTAGAGGATTCTTTGTAGAGTCCTTATTGGATCTGTTGTTGGGCTTGAGAACTATAGGTTTCAGATTCTTGGAAGAAGTCTCTCCAACCTTATTCCTCCTTACTGGCTTGAGCTCCATAATAATTGGTTCCACCTTTGTGCTATGCTTCACAAATTGTGATTTAGAAGTTGTAGAACCAAAAATTTGTTGCATCTTTTCATCAGTTTTCCTCCTTTGCTCTTTGACTTGCAATTCAGCTGCTGCTATCTGGATTAGATCAATTCCATCAAGCTTTCCTTTGATTTGAATAGTTGGAGAAGTGGTGATGGCAGGAACTAGCACTTGAGATATTTGAACTGTTGTTGATGGCTCTCCTTCCCCTTCCCCTTTATTCTCCCCCTTTTTGTTATCATCAAGGGTAGGGGTCAAGCCTTGTGCTTTTGCCAGCTGCATTAGTAGATTTGTCTGAGTTTGTTGATTCTGAAGAATGGTGACCATAGAGTCTTCAATGATCTGAACTCTGTCTTCCAACCTGGCCAGCCTCTTGTCAACATCAGATGCTTTCCTTAGTCTCCCCAACAAATCTTGCATAGTACCATAAGGCATGACTGAATCCAACTTCTCAGCATTGTAGGATTTCAGATCATCAATGTCCTGTTTGAGTTCATACACACTTAGATTTTGTTTGAAATGCTGCAACTGCAAGAGATGCAGAGAGTCCAGATGAGCTTGAAGAATTGCCTTGGTACCAGCATTTGTAGTCTCCTGAAGGGCCGTCTGAATAGTCATTACTTGCCTGACTAAAGTGACACCAAACTCTCCTGGTGTAGATGCCTTTGCCCATGCCCAATCAGGGAGATCTGGAACAGAACTTGGGCCTGCTTCTCCCCCTAAGTTCATGCTCTCATCCAAAGAATCAGAGTCATCATCATTAGAATTTACTCCAAATTCTTCAGATGGCTCACCAGCTTGAGAAGGCAGCCTGTTAACAGCAGCTTTGTCTCTGAGAAGAGATTCTGAAGTGTGTATAATGTTTAAGTCTGTTCTGCCTCCACATTGCCCTGAGCAGCCAATAATTGATAGGCTGGAACAGGGTGAGTAAAAGTGTCAGCATCCAAGGAAATATTATCAATTATAGCTTTGTAATGTTGCTGAAAATGTCTTTCCTTTTCTGCATCATCCACTATCATTGACTCACTAGCAATGGCTGGATCCACCCTTATAGCTTCTGTACCTGCCTTTCTCTCATTTTCTCTATTTTCTTGCATCAGGGGCTCCCCTGGCTCATACACACCCTCACACCCTCACCCTCACCTTCTAAGGTGGCACTCCCCTCACTCACTTTTGCCATGCTGGAAGAAATAACATGCATCTGATGACTCTCAACCTCTCCTTTTGCCTGGGAGCAACCCAGCCTCTCACTCAAAATATCACTCCCTTCCCTCAAACCTAAAAGTGATTGTACAGTAACCATGTCCTCTACAGTTGGAATTGTTTCTGTTATATGTGTAGAGACCATCAACGGATAGGGAGTATCCGTTGAAGTGGAAACTGATGGTATCAACGGATAACTGCTGTTAAGCTTATCCGTCGAAGAATAACCACTTGTCAACGGATGAGAGATATCCGTTGAAGAAGGAAAAGATGTAAATATAGAAAGTGACATAATTGTTGAATCTGTGTGAATTGATTTTAAGTGAGGTGACACAGATTCTTCAACTACATCTGAAAGAATTGGCTGATGATCCAACAAATCATCTAAAAGATGATGATCATCAGGTTTTGAGTGGGGCTCCTCCCTGAGTTTTAATGAGGGAGAATCAGGAATTGATGTGAATATCATATCCACATCCAGAGAGGGTGATGGAGAGTTTGATGATTGATGTGTTTCTATGATGAGAGAATGGGGTTGTGACTCCACATTTGCTGGAATCACATCAAGCTGAATTTGAGAAGGCAAAGATACAGGTGGATGTATCTGTGCTGTGTGTGCCCCTTGTGTGGAAACTAGGGTCTTGGCCTTCTTCTTCCTTGAAAAGGCTTTGATTGGTGAATGTGTGGTTTCAGTGTCCCTCCCTCTTCTGTTCTGTGTCCCTGGTTGGGGACTATTTTCAATAGTTGCACCCTTTTAGGAGGATGCAACTAGGGATGTGTTTGACTCCTTTTGAACCACCACAGTCTTTTGAGAGACTGTGGCTTGGCTGGCTGGGGTACCACTCACCTCTCCCACCTTATCCTGGTGGGTTTCTTGATGTTCACCCCTCCCCTCACCACTCACACCCTGTTCACTCCCTTCAGGGTTTATGGTAGTTGTTACAACTGTTGTCTTTTGAGAGACAACAGAGGTGGTTTTCTTTGACTTGTGTTTTGAAATTTTAGTTTTGGTGGCTTTGGTAGGAACCTGTTTGGACAAAGACACAGATTCCATTGCCACACTGGAAGACAAAGAAACAATGGGGTTGGAAACAGTAGGAGCTATAGAAGTGTTTACCTCAGTTACCTGTGGTGCATTCATGATTGGCAAATATACCAATGGCACCTGGCTGTTGAGGTTTATTCTCAAAAGGTCTGCAAGGACCCTTTTCTCTTATGCCCAGCATTTGAGTTTATTGTTCTCATTTGATATAACCAATCCTTCAGCAACATGGTTAGCCAATAACATAAAGAATCTAGCATAGTAGATGTTATGTGGTCTATTAGCTTTGTTACCTAATCTGGAACCTAATTCTAGCATGACACGGTTGCTAAAATTAAAGTACCTATCAGAAACTAGCATATAGAGCATATTAACAAGAGATGAAGTTATGGCATCAAAATTGCTAATCTTCCCAGAGAAAACCTTGATAAAGGCATCTCCAAGAAAACTCCATTATTTCCTAAGGCCCTTCCTTCTAATACTACCTAAGCTAGCAGAATCAAAAGCATAGCCTATGGAATCTAACATAGCAGATACATCTTTATCAGTGTGAGATGTCATGGCATTATTCTCAGGTAACTTAAAGCAAGACTGTATATCATCACAGTTAATGCAATAATCCTTACCTTTGAGAGAGAAGTCAATAGTCATATCTGTGGAGTTGAACTCTGCAGTTGTCCAAATCTCCTCAATCACCTCACAGTAGATGGTTGGGGCTTCCAGCATTGCATAGCTTAGTTTGCAGTTTTTGATGAAGTCCATCATCTTGTGATAATCAGAATGGGCTTCATTCTTTTCAACCAAGGCTACGAAATTATTCTTTTCATAAACAAATCCATATTGAGACATAATTTTGACTACTGGTGCCATTGTTTGAGTAGAGGTTGCAGAGAAAAACTTGAGAATTTTGGGAGAGAAGGAGAATAAAAATTGCAAGAAAGCGTAAAGTGAAAATTAGAATTCAATGGGCTTTTATACTTTCTTGAATTAAAACGTAAATAAAATGATTAAATGATACTTTTAAATAAATTACAGTCGTTTAAGAATAAAGAAAACTGTAGAAATTCTGAAAACTGCCTTTAATACAAATATATACAACAGTGTATATCTGTATCAACGGTTAAGTAAAAGAATCAACGGCTGTGACTCACATAAAGTAACTGATGTGACACTTCAACGGATAAGGTAAATAGTTATCCGTTGATGATCAACACTGTTTTATCCGTTGAGGGATAAAATTACCAGAAATGTATTTGTCTTTCAACGGATAATGAACATCCGTTGATAGAACAATTTTGGCTTTCAACGGATAGGGAATATTCGTTGATAGAATAAGTCTTACTTAAAGCCAACTTTGTTCTTGCAGCAAATTCATTTCAGGCTTCAAGGCAGATTATATAGAGGACATAAATTATGAATAATTAAGCATACCTAGCTCACTTACTAATCTTGTGAATGTTGATTCATCAAGTGGCTTGGTAAATATGTCTGCAATCTGCTTTTCACTTGGAACAAAATGAAGTTCCACTGTACCTTTCATCACATATTCCCTAATGAAGTGGTACTCGATGTCAATGTGCTTGGTTCTTGAGTGCTGCACTGGATTTTCAGTAATGGCAATGGCACTTGTGTTATCACACAATATAGGAATTTTGTCAACAGTTAGTCCAAAGTCAAATAGTTGATTCCTCATCCATAGTATCTGTGCACAGCAACTACCAGCAGCAATGTACTCAGCTTCAGCTGTTGATGTAGAAACAAAATTTTGCTTCTTGCTGAACCATGACACAAGCTTGTTCCCTAGAAATTGACAGGTGCCAGTTGTGCTTTTCCTGTCTATTTTGCAGCCTGCATAATCTGCATCTGAGTAGCCAATTAGATCAAAACCAGACTCTCTAGGGTACCAAATTCCTAGATTTGGAGTCCCTTTGAGATATCTGAAGATTCTTTTAATAGCCACTAAGTGAGATTCTTTAGGGTCAGCTTGAAATCTAGCACAGAGACATGTAGAAAACATTATATCAGGTATACTAGCAGTTAAATATAACAGTGAGCCAACCATGCCTCTATAGCTTGAAATGTCCACAGACTTTTCAGCCTTGTTTAATTCAAGCTTGGTGGCAGTGGCCATGGGAGTTTTTGCAGATGAACAGTCCATTAAGTCAAACTTCTTTAAAAGATCATAAATATATTTAGTTTGACTAATGAAAATTCCACCACTAACTTGTTTAACTTGTAAACCAAGAAAATAAGTTAGCTCTCCCATCATGCTCATTTCATATTTACTTTACATTAACTTAGCAAACTTCGTACAAAGCTTATCATCTGTAGATCCAAATATAATATCATCTACATAAATTTGAACAAGTATTGTAGAGCCATTAACATTTCTAAAGAAAAGAGTTTTGTCAACAGTACCTCTTGTGAAGTGATTATCTAGAAGGAATTTTGACAAAGTCTCATACCAGGCTCTAGGTGCTTGCTTTAGTCCATAGAGTGCTTTCAACAGATAATATACATAGTCTGGAAAGTTTGGATCTTCAAACCCTGGAGGTTGGCTTACATAAACTTCTTCCTCCAATTCCCCATTTAGAAATGTACTTTTGACATCCATTTGATAGACTTTGAAATTGACATGGGCTGCATAGGCTAGAAAGATTCTGATGGCCTCAAGTCTGGCAACTGGAGCAAATATTTCATCAAAATCTATTTCCTCTTGTTGAGAATAGCCTTTAGCAACCAATCTGGCTTTATTCCTTATGACAATGCCATTTTCATCCATCTTGTTTCTGAATACCCATTTTGTGTCAATAGAACTCTTGTTCTTTGGCTTGGGTACCAGCTTCCATACTTTGTTCCTCTCAAATTCATTTAGCTCCTCTTGCATTGCTAAAATCCAATCTGGATCCAATAGAGCTTCTTCTACTCTCTTAGGTTCCTCCTGTGATAGAAAGCTACTATACAGACATTCATCTTGAGTAGCCCTTCTAGTTTGCACTTTAGATGTATCATCACCAATGATCAGTTCAAAAGGGTGATTCTTGGTCCATTTACTTTGAGGTGGTAGATTAGCTCTAGATGAGGTTGCCTCAGTATTGTCATGATGTGAGATAGAATGTTGATTGGTTGACACTCCCCCTGAGTTGCTGATCCTTTGAAAGGGGTTGGGAGCACTATCAACTGATGAAGTGAATTGATTATCCGTTGACAGACTGTGATCAACGGATGCTTCATTATGTACTTCAACGGATGATGCACTTTGTCTTTCAACGGATGCTGCATTGCCTCTTTCAACGGAAGCTGAATTATAACTTTCAACGGATGCAGCATTCTGTGCATTATCCAAAGGCAGATTTTGAATTCTACATGAGATGCCTTCTTCATCATTCTCATCTTCACTATCATCACAATATATCTCAATATTGGCAAATTTGAGTCCTTCATGATGTCCCTCATCTGTTAGTCCATCAATCTTTTTATCATCAAACACAACATGCACAGATTCCATGACAATGTTGGTTCTTAGATTGTAGACCCTATATGATTTTCCAGCAGAATAACCAACAAATATTCCTTCATCAGCCTTTGCATCAAACTTCCCTTTGTGATCAGATTGATTCCTTAAGATGTAACATTTACAACCAAAGACATGCAGAAAGTTTAAAGTTGGTTTTCTTCTCTTGAATAATTGATAGGGAGTCATGCCTTTTGCCTGATTGATTAGAGAAATATTCTGAGTGTAACATGCACAGTTAACAGCTTCACCCCAAAAGTAAGTTGGGAGTTTTGACTCTTCAAGCATTGTCCTTGCAGCTTCAATTAGTGATCTGTTCTTCCTTTCCACCACACCATTCTGTTGTGGGGTCCTTGGAGCTGAGAACTCATGCATGATCCCATTTTCTTCACAGAACAACTTTATGGTTGAATTCTTGAACTCAATTCCATTGTCACTCCTAATATTCCTTACTTTGAAATCAGGATGATTGTTGACTTGCTTGATATGATTGATAATGATTTCACTAGCTTCATCCTTTGATCCAAGAAAATAAACCCATGAAAACTTTGAGAAATCATCTACAATCACTAGGCAATATCTTTTCCTTGAAATTGACAATACATTGACTGGTCCAAAAAGATCCATGTGAAGCAGTTGTAATGGTTCATCAATTGCAGATTCAAGCTTCTTATTGAATGATACTTTCTTTTGCTTTCCTTTCTGACAAGCATTACACAATCCATCCCTTGTGAATTCTACTAGAGGCATTCCTCTAACTAAGTCCTTTTTGACTAGATCATTCATTGTCTTGAAATTCAAATGGGACAGCTTCTTGTGCCATAACCAACTTTCAACTGAGCTTGTTTTGCTGAGAAGACAAGTAATAGATTCTGCATCTGTAGAGTTGAAGTCAGCTAAGTACACATTCCCTTTTCTAACTCCAGTTAGAACCACTTTATTGTCCTTCTTACTTGTGACAATACAGGCTTCAGAATTAAAGGAAACAGTATTCCCTCTGTCACATAGTTGACTGATGCTCAATAAGTTGTGTTTGAGACCATCAACCAATACAACTTCATCAATGATGACATTTTCTTTTGAAATCAAGCCATATCCCATAGTGAATCCTTTGCTGTCATCTCCAAAGGTTATGCTAGGGCCAGCTCTCTCCTTAAACTCTGTGAGCAGGGTGAAATCTCCTGTCATGTGTCTTGAACAGCCACTGTCCAAGTACCATAGATTCCTTCTTTTTCCCTGCACACAACAAAATCAATCAAGTTGATTTTGGTACCCAAGTTTCCTTGGGTCCAGCCTTGTTAGTCTTTTTCCTAGACTTCATTCCTCCTGCATCTTTTGACTTAGGTAACTTTGGGTCAACCTTGATCTCAGATGTGGTTGGTTGAAGTGTAGGGTTAGTCACAGAATCATTTAGCACATTTGATTGAATTTGATAAGGCATAGATTGTGCAAACATGTTATTCCACATAGGCATATTGTATGGCATTTGAGGCATACTAAATGCAGTAAAATAAGGATTATTAATATATGGCATGTTTGCAAAATATGCATGGGGATTCTGATGAGACATAACAGGCATAGCATGCAGAGGTGACATAGACATGTTAGGCATGGAGGGATTTGAAGGCATGGGAGCATTTTTAACAGATTTACAATTATCAGATAGGTGATTAACACTTTTACAATGCACACAGCTTTTTCTAGGAGTATACCTATCAGGTGTGTAATTGTTATGTTTATTAATCCCTACCTTCCCATTTCTTTTAGATTTTCTTTTAGTTTCCTTCTTATCCTCAACCAACTTAAGCCTATTTTTCAGCTGATCTAAAGTCATGTGTCCTATATTCACCTTACTGGCATCTTTGGATGTGCTGGCTCCTTCTTTGACAAAGTTCTTGAAAGTTGAATCATCCTTCTTATTGAGATTTTTATTTTTAAAATTACTTGCCTGTTTTAATTGATGAGCCTTCAACGGATGCTCTTTTTCTTCCTTCAACGGATAACTTTCATCATCCGTTGATTCCACATCCGTTGACAATCCATCAATTAATTCTAACTCCTTTTTGTTTTTCTTCCAGGCATCCTCACAGAATGATTCAATTCCCTGAACCTTGGCAATCTGAACACTAACATCCCTAGATGTTTTCCAGGCCTTGATTACCTCTTGCTCACTTTCTAACTGTTTAGAAAGAATTTCTACTTTCTTAACAGCTTCTTCTAGTTCACTCTCAACAATCAAGCATTTAAGTTTTATCTTTTCAAGCTCAATTACCTGATCCTCTAACACAGCATTCATATCACTTAAAAACACATTATTCTCTTTGATTCTAGTGTTTTCTTTAGCTAGTGATTTAAGGGAAACACGCAAATGATATAATTCATTGGACATATCATTTATGGCTTCATTGCATTTATTTTTAGAAAGCTGAGAGAGATCAGTAGTAATTACCTGGTTGCTTGATGAACTAGTTTCATTCTCATCAGAATTAGCCATCAGGGCTAGTTGACATATTCCATATCATCATCTTCATTGACTCCATCTGCTACCCAATCATCTTGAGTGAGAAAAGCTCTTTCCTTTTGTTTGAGCAAATCAAAGTACTTCTTTTTGTAATCAACTTGCTCAAATTTCTTCTTATCAGAGGTTGGCTTCCTACACTCACTTGCAAAGTGTCCACTAATGCCACAGTTATAACATTTGAACTTGGATTTGTCCACCATGTTTTTGTTTGGCTTAGTGAATTTTGTATTTTTCCTGAACTTCATCTTTGCAAACCTCCTGGACAGAAAAGCCAGATGTTCATCAACATCATCAGAGTCATCCTGACTGGAATTGTTTTCATCCTCAGCTACTTGCTCTTTACCCTTGCTTGATTCTGATTTGCTTGTGCCAATTTTGAGACTTGGCATTGTCTTCTCCTCATTCCTGGCTTCAACCTTCTCACTGTCAGCTACAAGTGCAACTGATCCTCCTTTTCTCTTCCCTTTTTCCAACAACTCATCTTGCTCCATCTCAAGTTCATATGTCTTCAAAATTCCATATAATCTTTCAAGTGTGAAGTCCTTATAATCTTGAGAATTTCTTAGAGAAACAGTCATAGGCTTCCATTCCTTTGGTAGAGACCTTAGAAATTTTAAATTGGAGTCCTTGACTTGGTAAATTCTGCCATACAGCTTCAATCCATTCAACAGTTTCTGAAATATGTTGAAGGTATCATTCAATGATTCTCCTTCTTCAAAATGAAAATATTTATACTGTTGAATGAGAAGCTGCATTTTGTTTTCTCTAACTTGCTCAGTGCCTTCACAGATAAGCTGCACAGTATCCCAAATTTCCTTAGCAGTTTGGCTGTTAATGACATTGTCAAACATATCTTGATCTAGGCCATTAAACAGAATGTTCATGGCTTTCTTGTCCTTGTGAACCTCTTCAATATCTTCAACAGTCCATTCTGCCTTTGGCTTGGGAATAGACTGTCCAACAGCAACTATTGCAGTAGCAGCTGTGGCCACCTTGCGAGGGATGTGAGGACCATTTTCAATGCAGTTGATGTAGCTTTCATCTTGAGAGAGAATATGTAAATTCATCTCCACTTTCCAGTGATGACAGTTATCTCTTTCCAAGATTGGAATCTTTACACCAATATCCTTCTTACTCATGATGTTAGTAGAATAGATCTTTAAACTCTTTGTATGTTAAAAGCTTGCTCTGATACCAATTGTTATTCCCAGTGGACTAACAATGAGATTTACAGAAGGGGGTTGAATGTAAATCTCAAAACTTTTTCAAGTTTTGAGCAGTTTCTAAGGCTAAGTGTTTTTGAGAGCAAGTGTGTGTGAATTGCTTGAAGCTAATGCAGACAGATATATATTCAAACACAAATGTAAAGAACACAGAGAACTTAAAAACTTTTCCGGTGGATTTGTTTTTCCACCAGAGATATGTTATTTCAGAAAATCTGTGATTCAAAGAATTAAATCACAGCTGCTTCCTAGTACAAACTAGATGATTTTCTCTCTGGATTTTTCTAAACAGCTCTGAAAAATTCACATCTAATTACTAGCTGCTACTTGGTTTATATATCACCAAGTTTACAAGTGAAGACAAAACTGTAAAATACAATTAAAAGGGTTCTTCACATGTTTCTTCTTTATTTCTCTATCCAATGCAATTTAGGCTTAGCTGTTGATCTTTGAATACTTCCTTGTTTGCACCAAAATGGAAATGCTGCATTTTCTTGATTCCTCCTAAAGGCTTCCACATTCCAGTTTGTCTCTGTCAACCCATGTGCCTCTGTCAGCTTATGAATTGTCACTATCAACTGCTAATGAACTTAGCATCCGTTGAAGCTTTCATCCGTTGATGCCTTATCCGTTGAAGCACTTATCCGTTGATGGATATTATCCGTTGAAGCATTAGAGACATCCGTTGAAGCTTTGTTTCTTATCCGTTGAAGGTCTTCAATATCAATTGATACTTCTTCACTTATACAAAGTTACAAGGCATGAAATATTTACAATTAGCCCTCCTATTTGCATATCCACTAGTAGTCAACATGACTGATACTTTCCTACAACATCTAAGAATTAAAACTTGACTCCAGAGAATGAAATGTGCTACAATACTAAACTTATTGCTAAGTAAAACTACTCCTTCAACGGATAGCCAAGATGGTCTTATCCGTTGAGGCTATAAACACTAGATTTCTACTTAAGTGTTTTGTTTAACTTATCATCAAACTAATACACATATTCCTAACATCATGCATATCTCTTTCTGTCTTAGTCTCAATCTTCTTTCCTTTCAATCAGCCGCCTGCATTATCTGAAAGTCATCTTAAGTCCTGATATTATCTCCTGATAAATATCTTCTGATAACTTAAGTTCTGATAACTTAAGTTCTGATATCTTAAGTTCTGTCTTCAGTATAAGTGTTGATTTCCAGTTAAGTACTGATTTGTCCTGTTAGATAAGATCTGAAAACTAAACACAAATCATATTACACATGACATTATCAAATATATCTAACAATCTTGCCCAACTTGTAAATTAGCATAATATACAAATTCAACAGATATTTGATGATGTCAAAAACATTAAATACAAATGCATGAGAATTTGACTAGATAACTACAACTTACAGTCCTTTTAGCTTTACCATCTTAAGGTCTGATAACAGCTTCAGTCTGTATACACTTCAGAATTTAAGCAGTTGTAGATCTTTGACTTGGCTTCAATTTCTGATCTCTTTGATATCAGGAGTTGTTCTGAGATAGTTCTTCAACAAACATCTCTCAGAATATTCAAGTTCATTGTCCATCCTCCTTTTAGCATTTATCAATTCAACTGTATCTTCACCAATTTGAAAAATAGCTGCTCTGAGATCATTTATCTTAGCTTTTCTTATCTCCTGATCTAGTCTGATCAGATATGCCTTGTCAGACTCTAGATTGAATTCCACAGCCTTATAACCCAGAAAAGTAGTTATGATCTTAGCAGAGTTAGGCTTCATTTCGACAATATCACCTTTGTGATCTATGTACTTGGGACAATATGTACTGTCAGATTTTACAGAATAAAGCTTCTTCTATCTTTGAATTTGAGACTTTAAATAACCTGCAACACTATCTGTTAATCTATCTTTCACTTGAAGTAGAAATAGAACATGTTCCAGTTCCTCAAAATACTTCAGTGGTATAACATTCTGCCTAATCTGGTATACCCTTCCATCTGTCATAAAATATAACAAGATATGTTCTTTCAAAAAGGTATGGTAAACCATTTGTACAGATTCAAGTCGATTCAATCTTTCAGGAGTTGCTCCAACACCTGGTTCACTTAAGGAAGTTGGATCATTGGTAGTGTTATGTACTCTTCTTTCATCAGAACTACCCAATCCAGATTTATCTCTTGCTTCCTTTCCTGTAACAACTCTTGCTTTAAAACCACTTGTTGCAGTCTTTAAAGGTTGAGCCTGTTTAGCTTTGGTGAATCCTGGTAGGAGTATCTTTGAAGGTTTAACATGAGCAATGTCAGAGGTTTCCTTTTCCTTATCTTCTGATATCAAGCCAACTTGAGCTATGTCGAAGGTTGCTTGCTTCACTGTCATATCAGAATTTACTACATCTTGACTCTGAACAACATGAGCCATGTTAGAGGTTGTTTGAAAAATCTTCTTTTGCATCATAGTAAGATTAGCATCTTCTTCATCATCAGTTATTTCTTCATCCATGACTGGCATATAAACCTTTACAGGTTCATCAACTTTTTCTTTGCCCTAGGACCTTGGATCAATTTCCACTTGTGATTTGGCTTTGGTTGCCTCAGAATTTGTTCTTTCCTTTATCACAATACCCTTAGGCTTTGGAAATTTCTTTTCAACGACAGAAGCTTTAGATTTTGTCTTGCTACCTTCTGCTTTGAGTCTAGCTTCTTCTTCCTTTAGACTCTCAAAGTCCATTCCTGGATTTTCTTTAAGAAATAACTACTTTGAAATTTCTTCATCAAGTTCCAGATGTTCACCATAACTTATCCTTTTACCAGTATCAGAACTTATTCTTCTCCCAGTATCTGAACTTGTTCCTTGACTTGTAATTCTATCTTTACTTGATGAAAATCCTTTGCCTTGACCTTGACCTCTACCCTTGTTAGAGTTTCCCTTGTCGTCATTTCCATCATCCTTTCCCTTCAGTGTCTGAATAGATTTGCATTTGGACTTAATCACTTTCTCCCCCTTTTTGGCATCAGCAGGTAAAAGAAGAGAGACAAGCAATTTCACTGAGGATTGGATCTCATTGAGTTGATTTTGGTGAGAAGCTTGATTCTTCAAAATTTCATCAATTTGAGTTTGTTGCTTCTCCTGAGTTTTCTCAATATAGGCAATTCTGTCAAAGGCTGGCTTGAAAAACCTGTTCTTTTCAAGTTTCACATTCATATCTTACTGGATCAAGGTTTCTTGAATTTTGTTCACCTTGGCATGAGTTGTTGAGTGTTGACCCTGAAGGTGCCTAGTACTCAATGTAGTAACTCTCAGCTGTGCCTTGAAATCATCATTTAACAACATTTCATCAGCTTTTGCCAGATGCTCAGCAAGAATCTTTTCAGAAGAAACAAAACTAACTGTGTTCCATTCCTTAGCCCACTCCTTTCCTCTAGGAATTTCACTCTAAGGTACTGGTGCTCCCTTGTAACAAACTTCTTGACTAAATCAGCTTTATTAACTGTTTGTTGAGGTGTATATCCTGATGGACCAGCTGCATCAGCATCTAAATTAGTAGCAGCTTCACCAGTAGTTTCTTCATTGGCAGCATCAGAACTTGTAGATCCTGCAGTATCAGCATCCTCTGATAAAATAGCAGTATGTGAGGCTATAGAGGCTTCAACATCATCCTCTAAATTCTGATCTACAGCCAGGTTCTGATCAACATCCAAAATTGATGTTGTTGGTGGAGTGAGTTAAATTGGCGGAGCTTCCAAGTACAAAACCTCAGGCACAATCAAGTTATGAATATCAATTTCAGCACTTGTACCGGGTTCTTCAGTATGTACTGGATCAACTATAGGTGACATAAGAGGTGTAGGAATTCTGTCTTGAGCAGTTTCTTGTTGTGCAGAAGGAAGTGATTCAATAACAATTGGTTCTGTTGAGATCAGAGATTCCTGATCCCCTTCCTTAGCTTCTTCCAGTACGTCCTCTGAATCTGACTCAACTATGTCCCTGTGAGCTCTCTGTTTCTTTAATTTCTTCAACGGTGGAGACACTGTAGGAGCTTTATCATTAGAATTTAACTTTCTAAGCCTTTTGAGGGGCCTAGAACTCCCAGTTACAATATCTTTCCGATATTGGAACCTGTTCCTCAGTTGTTTCCTCAAATCAACAGAATTTAATCAAAACATTCATCACAAAATAAAATTAAAAGTCGATGAAGTAAAGATTAATAAATTGCAATTAAACATGCACAGTCACATAATTTGAGAAATAAAGAACAAATCTTGCAATTAAAGAAAATTTCATTGATATATCAGATGATTACATTTGATGAAATTTAGCAATTACATGCAAAAATTACAAGATAGTCCTATTCTACGATTCTGAACATCAACAGCCTTAGTCCTAGTCTAAGAAGACCTAACGACTACTTCTTCTGCTGCTGACGAAGAGCACTGCAAGACGGATGATCCGTTCTTGCTGACGGAGAGCTTCTCTCATTTCCTCTTCCAACCTATCAAGATGGAGGTGATACTCCATTGATAAGAACACGAGTTCCGTGTGAACCTCTTGTGGAACTGAGTTCCAAAGCTCATCAGGAATGGCGGTGACATGCCACTCCTATTTCCATTCATCACAACTCAACTCGATGTTAAAGGTTTCATAGTTCAGGAACATGTTAAAACAGACCATTTTTGTTGATATGAATAAAAAGAGAGTGAGTTTGTGAGAAAATGAAAGATGTTTTGGCTGGAATGGATGGTCGGTTTAAATAGCCAATAGACTCCAAGGGACGCAAGGACTGGTTAAAAATTACAATAAAAATAATGACCCCTCGACTCCCTAGACTGATGTATAATAATAACAGTCAATAAAAGATCTAAAGCCAGAGTTAATGGGCTTGGGATATAATAATAATTACTGTGTGCATGCAGTTTTTCAAGACATACACGCTAACCACTAACCCCTAATGATTATGACTGTTTTATCTCACATTAACCAATATTCTGTAAAAATATTATTATTCAAGTAATGACCAAAAATAAACCAAGTAAATAAATACTGCCACGTCAACATCAGAACTTGATTATTATCAGGATTTAAAAGTCATCAGAATATGGCTCTTTAACTCGAAAAGTGAATGTTTATCCCTGTAATTCTTCACACAAATACTGATATAGTTTCATCAGAACTTAATCATCAGAACTTCAATCAGAACTTGTCCTCAGAATTTATGCAATCTGACACATAAACTGTTCATCTAAAACAACATTTATCACCGCAGTAATGTTCATCATTCATATGGAGTGTAAGTGTGTGCATTAAGCTAAATATCAGACAAAGAGTAAAGTCTGATTCACTTCAGTACATCTTAGAAATAAGGCATAACTAAGAATTTTGCTCAAAATCTGTCATTATTCTGAAGTCTACTTTAGAATGAGTTCATGCATGAGTCCACCTCAACTGTTTTGTGCTCATTTTATGCATCTTTTGAAATTCCATTTTACAGTGGCTTCTCAGTGTAAGTGAGTCACGACTGCTTATCCAAATTTATGCTGTTATCAGAGTATTTCTCCAGTAATCATAGAGTGTGAAAAGTCACCAAGAAAATTTTATTTTGCTTTTCTAATGCATATTACTTAATACCAGCAATGCACTTGGGTCTTCCCTTCCACATTTTTACTCTAGATCTCAAAGGAGTACCTGATATTTATTTTTTTTCTTTTCTTTTTCTTTTGATAAGTGAGGCTTATCAGCACTTAGTACATCCATCAGATTTACTAACATCAGAACTTAACATATAAGAAGCATTATTCTAGTTTTTGACTTAGTAATAAGATAGACAAAGTAAACGGGACTAAGCTCAATATCAGAATTTGCTTGTGTTAAAAGATTTCCACATAAACAATTACTTCAAACATGGGATCTTAAGTATATTAAAGACTACTAGGTCAGTATCTAGCACAGTTATCCTCATTAGATTGAATAGTCACAGAAACATTCATATCACTATCAGAGTTTAGATATTCACATCAAAGAACAATCAACACTTAAGCAAATTTCAATTTAAGCACAGAATACACAAAGATAGTAATATCTGTAAATACTGATCATAAAGTCTGATGTATCAGAACATAAACTAAGCAGATTTAGAGAAAGAACCTGAAATCAATCCAAGTTCATTTACCAATCTTGTAAAAGTAGCTTCACACAGTGGTTTTGTGGAGATATCTGCTAGTTGTTGATCTGTTGGAACAAAATGCAATTCCATTATACCTTCATCCACATGTTCCCGTATGAAGTGGTACCTAATGCTGATGTGCTTTGTCATTGAGTGTTGAACTGGATTACCCGTCATAGCAATTTCACTTTAATTATCACAGTAAATAGGGATTTTAGAAAACTCTAACCCATAATCCAGTAACTGATTCTTCATCTAAAGAATCTGTGCACAACAGCTTCCTGCAGCAATGTATTTTGCTTCTGCAGTTGATGGGGAAATTGACTTCTGTTTCTTGCTAAACCAAGAAACCAAAATGCCTCCAAGAAATTGGCAGCTTCCACTTGTGCTTTTCATGTCAATTTTACATCCTGCAAAATCTGCATCTGAGTAACCTATTAGCTTAAAGTCTGATTCTCTAGGATACCACAATCCCAGATCAGCTGTACCCTTAAGGTACTTGAAAATTCTTTTCACAGCTGTTAAGTGAGGTTCTCTTGGATCTGCTTGAAATCTTGCACAAAGACAGGTAGCATACATGATATCAGGTCTACTTGCAGTTAGATAGAGTAGTGAACCAATCATACCTCTGTAACCAGTAATATCTACTGATTTACCAGTATCCTTATCCAACTTTGTTGCAGTGGCCATAGGAGTGGATGCACTTGAATAATCTTGCATTCCAAATTTCTTCAACAAATTTCCGGTGTACTTCGATTGACAAATAAAAGTTCCTTCTTCATTCTGCTTGACTTAAAGGCCCAGAAAATAGTTAAGTTCTCTCATCATACTCATTTGATATCTTGACTGCATCAGCTTGACAAACTTCTTACAAAGTCTGTCATTTATAGAACCAAAAATGATATCATCAACATATATTTGCACCAAAAGTAAGTCATTTCCATGGTTGAGGTAGAACATTGTTTTGTCAATAGTCCCTCTGTTAAATCCACTTTCCAGAAGAAACTGAGCTAAAGTCTCATATCATGCTCTTGGAGCTTGCTTAAAGCCATAAAGTGTTTTATCAAGCCTGTAGACATGATTGGGAAATTTGGGATCTACAAAGCCTGGAGGTTGTTCAAAATATACTTTCTCTTCCAATTCTCCATTAAGAAAAACAATTTTCACATCCATTTGAAAGACTTTAAACTTCTTGTGAGCAGCATAAGCCAAAAATATCCTTATGGCTTCCAATCTAGCAACATGTGCAAATGTTTCATCATAATCAATTCCCTCCTGTTGAGAGTATCCTTTTGCAACCAGCCTTGATTTGTTCCTTGTAATTATGCCATCACTGTCAGTTTTGTTTCTGAACACCCACTTTGTACCAACAACAGACCTATTCTTTGGTCTTGACACTAGGGTCCAGACTTTATTTCTTTCAAATTCATTTAACTCTTCTTGCATTGCTTGCACACAATCAGCATCTTGAAGAGCTTCTTCCACTTTCTTTGGTTCAGTCTGAGAAAGAAAAGAATGATAGAGACATTCATTTGATGTAGCTGTTCTAGTTCTGACATCTGCATCAGGATTTCCAATAATTAAGTCAGGTGTATGTGCTTTAGTCCACTTCCTTGCAGATGGAATGTTATCTCTAGAACTAGATGTTCCTCCATGATCCATGCTGTCTCCATCAACATTTTCTGATGCCCCCCCTGAAATTATACTCTCCGAGTTGGATCCTTCAGAATTTGAGTTTCCAAGAATTTCAGAACATGAGTTTCCAGAATTATCAGAACTTGGCCAATCAGAACTAGACGAATTTGAACTTCAAGAGCCTGTTGTAGATTCTGATGCTTCTGGAGATGTGGTTGGATCTTCAGTATGCTCCCCCTGCACAGGTGCATCTTTCTTAGGCATAGTCACCACAATTTCAATGATATCAGAGTTTAATCCATTAGAGTTTGCAATATTAGGATTTAGACTGTCAGGATTTACAGAATCAGAATTTAAAACTTCATTTTCGAATCTCAACTGATCATGATCATTGAAATCTTCAAGTCCAGTAATCTTCTTATCATCAAAAGAGACATTGATAGATTCCATGACAACCCTTGTTATTGTAGACTCTGAAAGCTTTTGTGGAAAGTGGATATCCAACAAAAATTCCTTCATCAGCTTTTAGATCAAATTTGGATAGTTGTTCGGGATGAGTCTTAAGAACAAAACACTTGCATCCAAATACATGAAAATACTTCAGATTTGGCTTCTTTTTCTTCACCATCTCATATGGTGTTTTTCCATGCTTGTTGATAAGTGTTGCATTCTGAGTAAAACAAGCAGTCTGCACAACTTCAGCCCAAAAGTAGGTTGGCAACTTTGCTTCATCAAGCATAGTTCATGCAGCTTCAATAAGAGTTCTATTCTTTCTTTCAACAACTCCATTTTGTTGTGGAGTTCCAGGAGCAGAAAATTCGTGCTTTATTCCATGGTCTTTGCAGAACTCTTCCATGATCAAATTCTTGAACTCAGTGCCATTATCACTTCTTATGATCTTCACAGAATCTTTGACCAATTTATCCAGTTGCTTGACATGATCAATCAAGATAGATGCAGTTTCACTTTTTGTGTGCAAAAAATACACCCATGTGTATCTGGTGAACTCATCCACTATGACCATAGCATATTTCTTCTTTGCAATAGACATGACATTCATTGGACCAAATAGATCAACATGTAGTAGGTGATATGGCTCAAGAATTGATGATTCATTCTTGCTCTTGAATGAAGATTTTCTTTGTTTTGCCTTCTGACATGAATCACAAAGGCCATCAGGAGCAAATACTGATTTTGGCAGTCCTCTCACAAGATCTTTCTTGACTAGTTCATTTATATTGTTAAAATTTAAATGAGAGAGTTTCTTGTGCCAATCCCAGCTTTCTTCAATTGATGCTCTACTTAACAGACAGATCGCAGAACCATCAGTACTTGTTGAAAGCTTGGCTTCATAAATGTTACCGTGCCTGTATCCTTTCAGAACAACTTTGCCTGTAGATTTGCTTACAACTTCACAATGTTCTTCAAAGAAATCCACATGATAACCTCTGTCACATATTTGACTCACACTCAGCAGATTGTGTTTAAGTCCTGAGACCATAGCTACTTTTTCAATGATGACATTCCCAAGATTGATATTGCCATATCCCAGAGTTTTTCCAATGTTGCCATCTCCATAAGAAACACCTGGGCCAGATTTCTCCACAAAGTCTGATAGCAGGGCTTTATTTCCAGTCATATGTCCAGAACATCCACTGTCCATAACTAGGATGTTTTTCCTGTTGCCCTGCAATCACAAAGACCACTAATGATTAGTTTTAAGGACCCAGACTTGCTTGGATCCTTTGGCCTTTTTAAGTTTGTTAATATTTACAGCGGATTTAGCATCAGAGTTTATGTTAACAGTTTTCTTATCAGAATTTGCAATATCAGACTTTGCATCAGAACTTACACTAGAAGGAATAATGCTAACTTTCTTTACAGAAGATTTTATTTGATAATAATCATAGTACAAACTATGATATTCCTTACAAGTATAAATGGAATGCCATAAACTACCACAATGAAAACAAGGATTTTGTGGCTTATATCTAACAGACTGACTCTTAACTCCTGATTTTGAAGGTAAGGAGTTTATGTTCTTATTCTTCCTGCAAAAAGAAGCCAGATGGTTAGAGTTTCCACAATTATGACATGTTTTTTTAGGAGCATTAGGAACAGGCTTATAATTGTTACCTTTGTTCACACCTTCCTTTCCATTCCTATTTTCCTAGGTGGATTTACCTTGTTTACATTCTTAACATCTTGCAGCTTATGTTTAAGCTGCTTCTTCGTCATTAAGCCTATGTTAACTTCAGTTGGCTTATCTCAGTTTCTACAGTTCACTTACTGTTCTTATCATCTCCATAACCTAAACCCTCTTTCCAGTTTCCACTACTAAGAATATCCTGAGTTGTTCTACCAGAGTTAGTCCAAGTCCTAATAATCTCTCTTTCCTTTTCTAACTTAGTTTTTAGAGATTCATTCATTTTTAGCACTTTATCCCTAACATAAAAGGCATCATCTCTATCTTTCTGAGTTTGATGGAACATGACTAACTTTTTTTCTAAACAATCATTCCTCTTTTTATAAGCAAGATTTTCAGAAGTTAATCTTTCACATATTAAAGTTTGATCTTTATAACTAATAAACATGGTTTTAAGATATCTTCTCAACTCAGTAATATCATCAGTATGAAAGGCATAAGTAGTTTGAGGTACCTTTAAGTCAGCAGTATCAGAACTGCTATCAGCATTTGCCATTAAGGCATAGTTTTCCTCATCCTCAGAATATGAAGCATCTGACCAGTTTTTCTTCTTTGTGACAAGAGCCTTGCCTTTGTCACTATTCCCTTTTCTGTAATCAGGAGATATGTGGCCTTTCTCACCACAGTTGTAGCATTTAACATTTGAGTAATCTCCTCTGTCAGACTTTCCTCCTTTGCCTTCAGATTTTCTAAAACCTTTCTTATCAGAACTTGCACCTTTCCTGGAAAACTTCTTTCCTCTTCTGAATTTCCTGTATGCAATCTTTATGATTCCTTTCACCATAAGAGCACACAACTTCATCATCTCCTCATCAGGGTCCATCTCAGGTATACTTTCAGTTTCTGAGTCATCATCACTATCAGAACTTGATGACTCAGTATCAGACTTTGTGATGAGAGCCTTGCCCTTGCCTTTCTTTGAGGCAGCAACTTTGGGACTTTCCTCCTCAGCCATAAAAGCAACCATCCTTAACTTTCTTCCATTCCTCTTGCTTCTTTGTTCCATCTCAAGTTCATGAGTCTTGAGCATCCCATAAATTTCATCAAGAGTTGTTTCATCAAGATTATAGTTGTCTCTTATTATTGTGGCCTTCAAATCCCATCTTTCAGGAAGAGCTAACAGGAATTTAAGATTTGAATCTTTAATATCATACTCTTTGTCAACTAGTGACAAATCATTCAAGAGTTTGACAAATCTGTCATATAAAATCAGTTAATGACTCATCAGGCTTTGAGTCAAAGTGCTCATACTCTTGAGTGAGTATGATCTTCCTAATTATCTTGATTGAATCAGTTCCCTGACACCTTGTTTCCAAAGCATCTCATATCTCTTTTGCAGTCTTGCATTGAATTACCCTGTTTGACATGACATTATCAATGGCACTATACAGTAAGTGTCTTACCTTTGCATCCTTTGCAATCGATGAGATATCTTCAGCAGTGTAATCACTTTTCTCTTTTGGTACAGACTTTGCTGGCTGACCTGCAACTTCCACAGATAGTTTGGTTGGCATATGTGGTCCTTCATTAATCCTGTCGAGATAATCTGGATCTGTAGCTTCCATAAACATAGCCATCTTCACTTTCCATATGGAATACTCAGAAGGTTTCAACATGGGAACTCTTATAGTCTCATATCGACTATGGGTTATGGTTTTTGGAGGTTCTTCTGTTTTGGTAGGCTTGGTTGGAGTTTCTTCTTCAGATATGATTGTTTATGGATCTTAAACTGTATGTGTGTTAACAGAGCTGCTTTGATACCACTTGTTAGGTCACACACACTGTAGAAGGGGGTTGAATACAGTGTTTACTACAATCAAATCGAATATAAGAACTCAAGTAACAGAAAACAAATTTTATTCAACACAATAAACTCTGTTACAATATGGAACTGTCCTCTCTTAGTGATGAACAAATTATCACGAGAGCTGCTAGGGTTACAAAGAATAATAACTTCGATAATGATAACACTTATAGTGTAAACCCTATGCCTGTGTTTATATACTACACAGTTACAAGATAATGTTCTAATTGATATGGAATATAATTCTGCTTCCTAAAATATATCAACTAGTTATCTTTTCTTCCAAGTATTCTTTTCTTCATAGAATTCTTTCTTCATGCATATTTCTTTCTGTCTTAGTCTCGATCTTCTTTCCTTTCAATCAGCCGCCTGCCTTATCTGAAAGTCATCTTAAGTCCTGATATTATCTCTTGATAAATATCTTCTGATAACTTAAGTTCTGATATCTTAAGTTATGTCTTCAGTATAAGTGCTGATTTCCAGTTAAGTACTGATTTGTCCTGTTAGATAAGATCTGAAAACTAAACACAAATCATATTACACATGACATTATCAAATATATCTAACATTAAATATTTTCAAACCTCACCATATACCCAGGTGAACACAGTTAAAATACCAAATAATATTTCTGACACAGATAAAATATTGAGGCGAGTAAAATATCCACTCGATCCCCAAGACTAGAAAACACACTCAGTTTTACCGATATCGATAAAATAATCGACTTTCAGATAAATTTTTTAAATTATAACAGTAATTAAATACTTTCACAATAATAACAGGGATTAGGACCAACTACCAATTAGCACATTACCATTTAATGAAACAAACACGTCAACCAAGAATAAAATATCCATAAATTTAAATGAATAATAAACATTAATTGTTGAAAATCCGGGATATCGCACAAATTACTAAAATTTGATCCGTCACTTAAATTTGAATGAAAATCTCTAAAAATCAAACCTAAGAACAATCAAACCACTCCAATCAAAAACTAACATATCCGTTAGATATTGAATATAACACATGGGGTGAATGTGTTTCTTAGATTTTTAGTTTTTTTAAACTTGTCTGGATATTGTGTGAACAAAGCAGTTTATATTCACAGAGATATTGTGTTAACAGAAATAAATCAACAAGCACAATATTTCAAAACTCACTTAATTTGTATTAATTAAGTTTGTCTTGCTACAAATTATGTAATCTTAATAATATATGAACTCGGTTTCTTCTTTGAGAGAATACAAAAAAGTATGAATCTGTTTGTTAGTACTTAACTAAGAACCAGTGCTTGCTTTATACACTAGCAGTACAGGTTTACAAGACTTGCACTAAAATGTACTAAACTACTTTCTAAAGCAACCTTTTTCTATTTCCATTTAAAGCTTAGCAAATCTGTTCAGAATCTTGCAGGCATGTGACCATCCTTTGTCCAGTTAATCTTGGTTCTTGATCTTGTATTCTTCCAGCTACTTTCTAGACTTTTCAATCTAGTTGATAGATCATTTGTTGACTGATAATCTTGAATCTTTAACTTGTCTGTATTCTGTATTTGAGAGGCATGTCGAGATCTCCAGCTTGTTTTATAGAGAAGTGACATCTCGATAAGTATAATGACTTATCGAGATGTCTGAGTTCTCTATAAGTATAATTGACTTGTCGAGATCTCTAGATCCTTACATGTGAAATGACTTGTCGATATGTCTGAGATCTCTACATGTAGAAATGACTTGTCGATATCTCTGAGATCTCTATATGCATTTTGATTTGTCGATATCTCTGAGATCTTTATATGAGAATTTAACTTATCGATATCTCCAATTTTTCACATCTTTATTTGAATTCTCAATATCTCTGAGCTCTCTACATGCAGAAATGACTTGTCGATATCTCCATTTCTATACATCTCAATTTGACTTGTCGATATCTCCGAGACTTCTCTATAAGTCATTTTGGACTTCTCAATAAGCTATTCTGGACTTCTCGAATGAATTCTCGATATAACTTGATCTGTGACTTGTCGATATCTTGACTTAGAACATTTTTCATAGAACAATTTTATTCAACTCCAAACTTCTACACTTTTCTCTGAGTCATGATCATAGCTTGATCTTCTTCTAGAGTTTATTCCTTAGCTTGAATCTGTTCACATAAAAATACTCCAGTCTAATCTTCTAACCTTTTTACATACTCAAGAAATACAATACATAATACAAAATTGATTATCAAACAATTAAATCTCAGGGTTGTCAATGTGACTTAGTCTTATTATTATACATGCATGTCTTGCACAACAATATCTCTATTCACTTTTGATGTCAATATTATGAAACAACATAGAAGTGCTATTAAAACCACGATGTGCAGCGTAGCGTTAACAATGACAAATTGAGTTCAGGTCTAATGGTGGCTTGGAGAAGATGTACATGTATATTAGAGGGAGGGATGGAGAGAGCGAGAGCGAGAGGGAGAGAGAAAGAAAGAGATATTAATGCAAGCATGTTAGACTTACGAGAGTGGGGGATATTGTTCATGACTTCTTATACGGGGTTGAAAGAGAATTATAGATGATTTTTCAACTATTGTAACAAAATTAACTTTTTTCTAAAAGATGCGCAAAACTAGCCGATTGGTTACCCAAGTGAGAAGAAGATATTACTAAATACACATTCGATGATGGAGTATTTTGTATCTTTAATAAGGTTACACGAATGAGAATGAAGTATCATTAATTGAATACACTACTCTTATATGTGTGAGATAAATATACTTAATTCCCATTTGCGTAACATATATATACATATACTCTCCCCATCTCACACATTTATTTACAGTTTTTTCACATGCTTGACACACATTTTAAGGATACTATAAAATATATTTTCATAATTTTATTTTCATTTTTTGTATAAAAATTTTAACATCATATTTGCATTTAGAAGAAAAAAAATAATAAAATTTACGCAACTACATTTTACAAGAGTCTTAGAGTGTGTGTCGAGCCCCCGTACTCCATTGTAAAAAATTGGGTGGGATGGAGAGAGTATTACTTATATTATATCCATTCCAACTGATATATAAAATCTCTTCTTTTTAAGTGAACCTTTTCTTATTTATGTACTGAGATGGGTGAGTGAATCACTGATTATAATAGATTGTTAGGAGTTGTCTCACATCGTTTGTGAGATGGTAGATTGCTAAAATATAAGTAGCCAGATAACTCCATTAGTATGAGATCTTTTGGGATGTCCCAAAAAATACACCCGTGCGGAATCGGCCCAAAACGGACAATATCATACTAATGTGGAGTTAGACGTGCTTAGCAGACCCAACAAGTGGTATCAGAGTTTTAGGTTGTAACGGTCCAGAACAATCTCAGACGGGCTCCTATAATAGACCTAGGAGAAGGTAGAGGGGCTACCCAGTATAGACTCAAGGAAAAGGCAGGTGTGTCTTCCAGTCTGGGTCTACGGGGAGTTAAAAATTCAGAAGGATTCCAGTATGGGTCAAGGGGGAGCTATATCACACAATCAGGAGACAATTTCGACAAGTGTCGAGCCTGATGTGTGAAGGGGGAGATTGTTAGGAGTTGTACCACGTCATTTGTGTGAGGGGCAGATTGCTAGAATATAAGTAGTAATATAACTCCATTAGTACGAGGCCTTTTGAGAAATGTCCAAAAACAAATCCGTGCGAGTTCGATCCAAAACAGACAATATCATATTAATGTGGAGGTAGGGGGTGTTTAGCAAGCCCAGGATAGATCTGTATGTATATTAAAAGAGAGGGGAGGTTTTGTCTGTGTCAATTTGCTATATATTCAATTTTCTACGTTGACTTATTCAAACGGCCAGATATGACCATTTTTCCAATTGAGCTATTCTGGTAGAAGTTTACTCATATTTAAATTATTCTTGTCATTTTTTCTTTGTATGATGCTCTTATATTTGATTTAAGTAAATGCAAGTATGTTTTATAAAAAAACATGACATAAAAGTGATTTGTTTACCTAAAATTCAAAAGACAAATATGACACAAATAAAAATGAAACTACACAAAAGTACATGATTTTTTTACACAAAAATAGGTGACATGAAAGTACAAGAAACAACAAAAAAATAATTTACATTTTAATATTTTTTAAATATTGATAATTAATTAATTGATATTATATCCATTTTAATCATATTTTTTTTATTATTAACAACAAATTTGTATATCATAAATCATGTTATTATAACATATATCATGTCCTATATATTCGATGACTAAATTCAAAAAAGTAATTTCTTTTCATATACTGAAAATATAAACACAAACACTTTAATTTCCGTGTCGATCGTGTATATAATTGCTATTTTAAAACTAGCTCCTCAAACTTTTTACAAAAATATAATTTATATATACTTTTTAGGAACTAATATATGCATACCCTAATTCATAAATGCATCCCGTTAGCATAAAATCAAATATGTAAAAGAGGGTATTTTAGTTAAAATGTTGCACGTATCAAAATCTTTTTTTAATAGTTAGGACTTAGGGTAGGAGTACTTTTTATTGCTATTTTTTCACTCACGGATATATGAAAGTATTTACTTGGCAAAATTTATTTTTGAGATGGACTTAAAAAATTTAAAATTCGCTGGGGCCCAAATATTTCGAAACCCCGAACATTCCTCCGAACCCAGACCAATATGAAATAGAAACTCGTCAGCCCAAAACTCCAAACCGTAATCTAAAAGAATTGAAAAAATGGAGGGAAAATATCATCATCACAAACTTTAACCCAAAACCACAATGACGCCGCTGCGAAGACGCCACCTGAGAATGGTCTCATCCTCTTCCGACGAAGACGAAAATCTTCCGCCGCCGCAACCACCACCACCTCACCACCAAGACGATGAATCAGATACTAATAATATCTCAATTGAATTACAAACATCTACTATCAATTTCGAATCAGTTAATCTCAGTTCCACAAATCCTAACCCTAATTTACCTCAACCGATTACCGTAGATGTCTCCGATGACGATGAATTTATCGATGTTTCCGATAATTTATCTCCTCCGTCTCCGCCTGCACAAAATGATTCTACTCCAGTTGAAGTGTTTGATTGTGCAATTAGTGTGTTTTTAGGTGGTTTAGGGTTGAGAGTTAAGAGAGAGTGGCTTGATTCGTGTATTCGGGCTCTCGAGAGTGCGGTGAGTGGCTTTTCGAGGTTGGATGATGTGGCGAAAGGTAAGTTATGTTTAGAACAGGTTTTGTATGCGGATATGAATTGTATTGCTGCTGGTTTGCTTCCGGAGAATGTGGCGGATATGCATCTTGTCGATTTGGTTGGACCGTTCGTGTTGCAGGTACTCGAGGAAAATTTCGTAGTTTCTTTTTATCTATTGAGTGTGCTTTCTAGTATAAAAGTGATCTTACATTTTGTAGTTTAGGATTAATTTAATTATCGAATGAATGACGTAGAGATTGACTAGTAATTAATTGTTCGATTACCTTATACAGTAGGATATATGTATATTGGCAGCTAGATAATATTGCGAATATAGATGTTCTCTTAGAATTTTTGTAATTTATATGCAGTTTAGGATTAATTTTATTATATAAGTGGATGATGAAGAGATTGATTGATTTGTTGTTTGAATAAGACTCTACGTTATATGGATTTTGGCAGGTAGATGAAATTGTGAATATAAGTCGTCCACTTAAAGGCAGATATCAGAATGCATCTTCTGGGCATAAAAGGTGTCTTAAGTTGAGCATGACTGATGGTGTTCAACGAGTGTTTGGCATGGAATACAGGCCTATCAAAAATCTTGAAGTCCTCGCTCCCGCTGGCATGAAGGTTGATTTGGAGTTCTGATTTTTTGTTTATGCTCTGTAGCTGTGCCTGTAGGTTAGATAGTAGACACATAATATTTTTGATCCCATTTCAGCTAATGTTGAAAACTAGGTTGCTGTTACATTTTGCAGGTTGTTGTTTGTAATGTGAACGTGAGACATGGGATATTAATGCTGGTGCCCGAGGTTCTTGAGGTATTAGGGGGACAGGTTGAGGAGTTGGATGCAGCAAGGCAGAGACTTGCTCAGGAAGTAAATAAGCCAGCAAGAGGAAAAAGGTATTACTTGGCATTTAATGAAGCCAGTATTTGGCATTTACCAGCTATATTTTTTGTTGTCAGAGACCAGCAGTACATCTGTAGTTAATCACATTCCGGTCTTTCTTTGGTCACTGTGGGTGACAGTATAATTTGGCTAGAGACACTGTACTCTGTTTGGTCACTGACTGATCTATGATTTGGTTTGGGCTGTACTTCCTTAACATTACAATTATGTGATTCTGTGCTTTGTGCCAGATTGCCAGTAGTATAACTGTCGTTTTTAATTATTGTTCGATTGCCTTTCTAGCAAAATAAAGAAATAAAATAGAAGCTTCTTTCCTGAGGATAGGCGAGTTGATATGTTCATCACAGATCACATAACTTTCAGTTATTATATTACTAATAATCTTTTCTCCTTGCTTTATGTAGAACAAAGTCTGGAGTGGTTCATCCTCTGGAAGCTAGAGCTACTCGTGCTGCATGGCCGCCGCCTAATGGATTCAACGCTCCTACCCAAACTAATATTCCCACGCCTCATAATGCAAGACCTTTCCAGGAAGATGCCCAAGGTATTTGGTTTGTAGAACCATAATAAGATGAAATGCAAGCATGTGCAAAGTGATAATGCTTCAAGTAAAGTTATCATTGGTAATTAATAATTTCGCAGGAGCATTTAAAAGAACACAGTTTTCTAATCTTATGTACATGATTACTAGAATTTGACATTCAGCTACTTTTTATCCCGGAGCTTAGGTTCCCTTCATCTTCAATACCAGTTTAGTTAAAAAAATATTATGTGATTGCTCAAGGATGCAAATAAACAAAATTTGCATTGTCTTACCTGTATATAAGCATTATGAAATATCATGTCACTGTTCCAGTCTTATGGTCAAATACATAGCTCTTGAGATATTTAAGCGAAACATTAATCAGATTAGAAAAAGTGCAGGATCTGTACTACATGCTTTTCTTGCATCTATACTTTTTTTTTCTCTGAAGGATTTTTTACTTGTCTAGCATTTGTTATTGCAGATACCACACCCAATAACGTGTCCATCAATCAACAAACTAGAACAGAGTCTACCTTTCCAAACCTACAGCCACCCCATGAAGCGTCAATCAATCTGCAAAGCGGAGAAGTGTCTAACAGATCCAATAACGTGTTTATCAATCAACAAACGAGAGAAGGGTCTACCTTTCGAAACCAGCAGCAACACCATGAAGCGTCTATCAATCAGCAAACTGGAGAAGAGTCTAACAAACCCAATAACGTGTTTATCAATCAACGAACTAGAGAAGAATCTACCTTTCCAAACCAAAGGCAACACCATAAAGCTTCTATCAATCAGCAAACTAGAGAAGAGTCTACTGCTCCAGTTCAGATGCAGCACCATGAAGCAAACACCTCCTCCACTGTTTTCTCAAGTCTTGACGATATTCAAATGGTTGAGGTGGAACATCTACCCATACTAACTGGAGATGAAGAAATCCCCTTCACCTACTTGGCTAATTTGTCAACAAAGTGGGCAGCTATGAGGGGTCAAGTTCCTAATGTTGAAGGAAAAATTAAGGTTGGTATATATTATCTTTGTAGCTGAAAAGTTGAAAATTTCTGCCATTTTATGGTTTAAGTTTTAATTAAGTTTTAACTATATAATGTTGTCAAATGTATAATCAGAATTCACTTGGAGGCAAAGGGTTACACAGTGATACAGATTGGCATATAAGTAGGAATGATAATCTTACCATTTTACACTTAATGTCTCATGTGATGCCAGTGATTAATGCGTAAAGTTGTCTAAAATGTTATTAGTTATTGGTTAATATTTTATGGCGAGCCTACGATCATTCGTTTAAAAGCGGTATATGTTTAGGTCCTCTTGTTTTTGTTTGGAGGTGTTATAATACATCTCATTTATTATGTATTAGTTGGAAATACTGATACTTTGAATTAAAATCACTGCTTGCTAATACAGTGCTTCTTAAAAAACACGCCAAATTTTTCTTAGTCCTTACCATATCTAATTATATATTCCTACTACATACTTCTATATAATCGTACACCTATTACTTTTGGTGATTTTATTAACTTTTGGATCTCATGTAACTAATAATATAACTTAATTGTAACATAACTTTAATTTATAGGAAATATGAAAGAGAAACAAGACATTTTACAAAGATACATCTTGTACCGAGAAAATGTATGAAATGTACGAACACTACTCTGCATATCGTATATTTAGTTGTATGGTCATTAGATTCTATATATATATGTTGTTTTGCCATTAAGTTAATGCTACTGCAAATATGTAGTGCTTCATGACTGCTGTGAAGAGCTTCCAGTTTAGGAACAGGGCCAAATACGAGCTTCATGCTTATGTTGATGATGGCAGCTTGATATCCGAAATCCTGATTAGTCATGATGTGAGTATATTGAATTTGACATGTAGATGATGGAATCTGAGAATATGATAACTATGTGATGGTTTGATTTCCAGGTTGTGCAACAAGGAATAGGTCATTCTCCAGAAGAAGTAAATGCTGCTTATCGTTCTCCAGACCAGAAGATAGTTAATGAAATGAAGGATACCCTGCTACAGTTTCAAAATTTCTTATTTAACTTTGAGGTATGGTTTCAATTATCGTATTTGTCAGTGCCGGTTTTCTGGTTGCTATGATAGCTTTTAGATTAAAGGACGAGTGACATTCTAGGTAGTTTTTTTGTTTGCTGTTGAATCACCATTATATGTTTGTCCAGGGAACAATGGTGGTACATATAAGTGAAGCCTCTCCTCTCCCGGTTGCGATTAAATTAAACCAGGGTTGTTCTGCGTCTGATGCTTGGGGTCTTTTCAGAAGACTGAGGTCACCTCGATCTGTTCATCAACCTGACGCCATCAACATATCTCCTTGACCAAAAATTCCAGATCGAGTGATGCTATTCTTTGTGTAGCTGAGAGCTGATCAGGAAAAGCCACATTCAGTGGATTACATGATTGCTGCTGTCATGTCGAATTTTCTTTCCAAGTAGTATAACACTAGTTCACAGGCCTTTAAAGTTTGATCCCAGATCACAATTATCCAACAATTCATCTTCTATATAATGTTTTTTTATCGTCACCAAGAGAGTGAGAACGGAGAAGCCAACCTCTAGTTCTGGACGTTTGAGAAAAGTGACATCTTGTATAAAGTTGATGGTAGTTTATGTATAAAGGTAAAGGTAGTTTCCTGGAAAGATAAAATAGTACCAAGTTCTCCTTGAAGGAAACTGAGGATTGTTACTGTGTAGTTAAAATAGGTGCAGCGTTTGATATGTTCTGTGCTTGGCCACTATTTTCCAAGTCTCTGGATGTGTTCTTTCCAGCAAGTACCATGGCATTCTATTCTTACTGTATACAAGAACAAAGCCATCTAAATTTTCCCTGAGATGTCTTTTTGTTGGCCTGAGGAAATATTTTTCATGTAGCTGCTACTGCATTGCAACTATCTGGTTTGCAAACTTGGGTAACATAACTAGATCCACGATTAAGTCTAATGTATAAATGTAATACCAACTCTCAGGTATCTCTTAAACCAATAAAATATCAACCGTCTCCAGTCTCCTACTGTAGCTGTATGTTAAATGATAGTAAGAGGACTAGTCACTAGAGAGGTGTAAATGACATCTTTTCTATTAAAGCAATGCCCCTTAAATTTATGCCTCTAAATCTGAAATTACCATATGGCTTTGAAAGTACTATTTGTTTTGGTCCCAATCAAGCACCAGTGACGAGGGCACGTTTTCATGACCGAGGAGATTTTTGTGCCAAAGTGCAAATCTGGAAATGGTGGCACAAAATTGTTTTAAATGGTGCCCAGCTTTGAATGATGCGGGTGCTGCAGCAGGTATAGAAATTAGATATTTCCGGTATGAAAAATTTAGCAGTTTCTTCACCATGTGGGATGCTCATGTTATTTAGCATTAATCATATGTCAAATACTATTCCAGTTTATAGTCTGTTTAGACATTGTCTTTCTTAATTACCTGATTTTCATTTGCAGTAAGCTTTATTGCCTAGTATTGTATATGAAGATTGCTATTTTCTTATTCAATTGTCTGTTATGCATGTCAATATATACATGTTATTTTCTTTTTTAGGATCCGGGATATGCTTTTAGGATCTTATAGGTCAATCCTATAATACATTAACTAAAATAACTGAATAAGAAGGCTAATCTTTGAAGTATTATTAGGCAGAGTGGGTAAAATCTTGAAATTAATCACACTACTACATGCTGCCGGAACTGTTATTTAAACCGACATCCACCACCCTGCTACCTGATTAGTGTGAGACTGTTGGTTGGTTAGAGAATTTGGACCAAACCAACACCATCTACCAGCAGAAACATTCGACCAACTTGAATTATCTCTTTCAGAGAATGGTACAATGAAGAGTAAACAACTGCAATATTGGGTTTTATTTTAAGTGATAACTGAGCCTGACACCTGAACGCACAAGACTAAAACCTTTATAATTTCTGCTTCCTTTTCTCTCTTCTTATTTTTCTGTTGATTGCTTGGTTAACAATGACCTCTCTACTCACGAACACTATATAACTCTGCTTCAAACCGTCTCTGTTTGTTAACCCTTGCAATAAAATCATCTGCCATTTGATTCAAGTCTTTTTCATGTGACATCAAATCTTCCCTATCTGATTTTGTCCTGTTACCTTCTTTTTGTTCCCACCGTCCTTCTTTTAAAGTTTCATCATACATATGAGTAAATTTATTTGAATCCTTCGGCTTCAAGGCAATTGAGATCATCTGACAATTTTGAGCCCCAAGATGGCAGGCTTCTTCTTTTTGTGGTTCACATCTATCAACTTCTGTTCGAGTTGTCCCTTTCACTATTTTCCGACACTTAAGTTTCATTTTCATGTTCTTCCCTTTCTCCTCCAAAGTAAATTTCGAGTTCTCTCGTTCTCTGTTAGATTTTGGTAGGATTTGAACCGCAGGGCCATGCACTTCCAAAGAGCGCGGTACTTTATATTTTTTGAACTCCCCTACAAGGAAGACAATGATGAGGTTACCTAAAATGAACACAAACTTGGCGCTGAAGAAGAGTGAAATGACTTTTGGAAGGGAGACGAAGAGAAAGACATGAACAGTTATGCGGAGAGGGGGATACCAAAAAGGACTAAAAACTAATAAGCTACATGACATTGTAGTCAAAGTATAAACAAGTAGATTGCTTATAAGTTGTTGCTTCCTGTACTTGTTAATTGCATGGATCTTGTGTATACTCAGAGAATCCATTGTCACTAAAAGAAATGAATTTAGCTTGGAGAAGAGAGGCTTTGTTAATTTCTACTTGTTAGTCTAAAGAACTTGTGGAGAACACATGTCTATGTGAGTGAACACAGAGCACTGCCAACACTGGGCTATATAGTATTCAAAAGTCAGGTAATGGACATGTTTTAGATTCTATGGGCAGGTGCTTCTTGTTAAAGCAATATGAGGGGCTTAGTTGAATGATTTACTACTTTTCGCTAATGGTGTGTATTGGCCTGCCGTAAAAGTGGATGCACTGGAGTAAAAGGAAAAACTAATAATAATTAACTTCTTAGTGATTGTACCAATATAGTCCTGCTTCTCTTCTGCATCATACAACTATATGTAAACAAAAGTAGGGAAGAAAAGAAAGCTTTTCACAACCTAATTTATTAAGTGAGAGTCTTTATAAGCAAAAATTCATTATCATATACACAATTTTTTGTAAATTTTGCTAGTAGCATACGGGCCAAATGCAAGATCAAGTCATGAGGGGGATGTATCAAGTCTCTTCTGGTTCAGGGTTGGCACTTAAAAGTCTTTTTTTTTTCTCTTAACGCCCTCGACCCATCGTAGTAAGAAGGATTTTTCAACTGTTGCGCAGCTAAGGCCACTTCTGGCTGTTAGTCCTTGTATAAACAAAACAACCAACCAAACATATCGAATATATTCCGCTTATGAAGCAGTTTTTGAGATTAAATAGACAGACTAAGCATATTGCTGGAATTTAAAAAGTCAGTAGGTGGTTCTAAATCTAAAGAACCTAAAAATAAAGAACGGATGAGATGACTGCGGCCAGGATCAGATATTTTCAATTCCGCTATTCTTGTCTTGAATTTTCAAATTTTGCTTTGATATATGAATAATTTACCCCAATTAAAAGACACAGAGTTTACTATTTGTTTGACAACAAATCAGTTTAAAGTAAAAGCTAAAAGTAATACATGTACTAGCCACTGATGAAGCTGTAGGTTGCATTAGAGCCGTTCGCGAACAAACTCGAACTCGACTCGTTAAAGGCTCGTTCGGATCGGCTCGTTCGTGAAATCGAGCTCGAGCTCAAACACATAATGTGTTCGTTAAGCAAAACGAGCTCGAGCCGAGTTTTAGTATGTTCGGCTCAAACTCGGCTCAAACTCGGCTCGAACTCGTTCGACTCGAGCTCGTTCGTTAAAAATTCGAAAAATATGATGGTTTTTGAACCCTTAGATTAGATAGGTGAACAGGTATACGAAGAAAGCAACTGAAAGAACAGAAATCCACACTCATTTCTGAAAAATCAAAGACAACCCTACCCATCATTCTCATCTTCAATCAAATCTATGTATCCAAAAACCTCCATCACATCCACGTACTCCATCCCATCAACTCAAGCCAACTGATGCTAAAAAAGATTATCAGAATCTAGTGACATCAGAAGGTATCTCAATCAAGCAAAAATCGAAATCCAGGACTAGATCAAGTGTTAGGGACTCCGAGGATTCTAAAAATAAAGCTATTAGTACAGTAGTTTCAGCGGAGATGAAGACCCAACCTCATCTTATCTACAAAGTTGCCTAGTAATGAGGTAAGGTAACAGTAAGGATTGAAAATTTAGAATTTAGGAATAAGAATAGTAGAGATGAGAGAGGCTAGAATACGTTGATAAAAGAATGACGAAGTAGTTTAAGTTTAGGTTATAATTTTGGATATTTGGATTGGGCTTCCATCTAACCTGGGCTTGCACATATAAACTGGGCTTGAATTAGTTAGTCTAGGCCAGCAAAATTGTTTTTCTCTTAATTTTTTAACGAGCTGTTCGGTTATAGCTCGGGCTCGGTTCGACTCGTTTTTGTTCGCGAACAAACTCGTGTTCGGCTCGTTAGTTAACAAGCTCGAGCTCGAACATATTTTTTTGTTTGATAAGCAAGCTCGGCTCGGCTCGGTTCGTCAGAAAAAAAATAAAAGCTCGGCTCGTTTACCTTAAAACTCGGCTCGGCTCGGTTCGTGAACAGCCGTAGGTTGCATACATGTAATTTTTTAATAACTTCATACAAGTTGTCCGTCTGAAAGTATCATTTAAAATTTATTCATATTCTGTAGCAATATAGACTCTAATTAGTAAATCTGGAAGATATAATTGACCAACATTAGGGTTTAGGGACAAATGGAAAATTCAAAAAAATATATTAGAAAATTTAATTATTTAACTGACCACGGGTTCTTTTTTTGCTAAATTTCCAGGGGGTTCAGATGTGTCTTCCATAAGGGAAAGAAAATGCAGTATATTTTCATGGCTGCATATGTAGTCATGGATCTATAATGCTGATGTACATGAATATGCTCTATGCACTATGCCCTGGCTGAGGTTTAAATAACATAGATAAAAGCCTATAAAGAATAGGAATGCGTTTTTACAGTGAGTATGTTTAGGCAGCTGGTCCCTGACCCGCGACCATCTAATTTTTGCGGATAGGTGAGACCCTTTCAAAATAATTTAAGCGCAGACACTCACATCAATTGTCAATGTTAAACCTATCATCCAGGAACCTGGACCCATATGTTTATACTATACACACATGTGCAGGTTTCTTTGGCTTAAGGGGATCTTAAATTAGATTTCATGTACCTGAATATCTTTAATGTGTTTAGAATATATACTCTTAAAGACATTTGAACATTCTGCAAGTGATAACAATGAAAAGATAGGATGAGAGAATGTGCCAAACTGTATTTCACTCAATAATGGAATACACACATTGAGTCCAAAACCCTGAACACCAGGTCCTTTTAATCTCTCAGAATACCAGTACTACTAACAAATTAGAAAGGAAAAGATTACAATGCCCTATACCAGAACAGCTGTAAATACTTGGACACTACTAACAGTAAGTCAAAGACATGGTCCCAACATTACACTAAGACAGACACATCAACAATAATACACACTGCCACGATGCATATTACATTGCTGGTTTATTGAAACTAAACAGGATTAACTAAGAATAACTTCAATACTCCCCCTCAAGTGGAGTAGAGGTTGAAACCGACACTCTAATCTTGCGAAGAAGGAAATTGTGTTGCTTCACTGGGAGAGGCTTTGTGAGAACGTCTGCAAGTTGAAGATGAGATGGCACATGAGTCGTCATAATTACGCCTTCACTGATCTTGTCTCTAATAAAATGGTAGTCGATTTCAATATGTTTGGTTCGTTCATGGAGGACCGGGTTCGCTGCAATGGACAATGCCGCTTGATTATCACTTTTAATGATTGTTAGAGGTAAGTTTGATAATCCCATATCCTTCAATAAGCTGCTGAGCCAAGTCACTTCACAACAGGTCAATGCCATGGCTCTATACTCTGCCTCCGCTGTTGAGTGAGCAACTATATACTGCTTTTTGGTCTTCCACGAGATAGGAGAAGTGCCCAGCAATACACAATAGCCAGAAGTTGATTTTCTGGTGTTGGGACAGCTAGCCCAGTCACTGTCACAATATGTAGTGAGATGGGCAGCTGATGAAGAAGCCAGGAGGATCCCTTGTGCCGGGTTTATTGAGCAAGTACCTCAAAATTCGTTTTGTTGATTGCATGTGCACCGTTGTGGGCTTCTGCATATATTGTGCCAGGTTATGTACCGGGAAAGAGAGATCAGGTCGTGTCAATGTCAAGTAAATCAATTTCCCAAGCAGCTTTTGATACCCTTGTGGGTTTGATAGCAGCTCTCCTTTATCTGCTGTAATGGTCATACGAGAATCCATCGGTAGCTTCAATGGGCTCGAGTTGGTCATGCCAAACTCCCTGAGTAAGTCTGTCACATACTTTCTTTGAGAGATAAAAAACCCATCTTTACTTATGTCTATCTCCAATCCTAAAAAGTAGCTCACAGGCCCCATGTCTTTCATGTTGAAGTGATTCGAGAGAACGTTCTTCAAGTCACTGATTGAATTCATGCAATTTCCCGTTATCAACAAATCATCCACATAGATTAACACCAAAGTAATGGATTCCTTGGACACCTTTGAGTACAAACTATAATCGGCTTTTGAATATTTGAACCCAATAGACTGCAATATCATAGACAGCTTATAATGCCACCTCCTCGAGGCCTGACGCAATCCATAGAGAGCCTTTATTAACCTGCATACAAGTTGAGTTTCTTGACTCATCTCAGACATCCCAGCTTCACTGATTCTGCTGCCATAACCTCGATATCCTTGCGACATGGTCATGTAAACAATCTCCTCTAATTCCCCATTC
Source organism: Apium graveolens (assembly GCF_009905375.1). NCBI lineage: Eukaryota > Viridiplantae > Streptophyta > Magnoliopsida > Apiales > Apiaceae > Apium > Apium graveolens. The sequence continues at coordinate 87,057 of NW_027419714.1, read as the reverse complement.
AGAAAAGCATTAGATACGTCCAATTGATGGAAAAACCAGTCCTTCATCGCAGCCACAGCCAAAACAGCACACACCGTTGTCATTTTTGCTACCGGCGCGAAAGTTTCAACATAATCAACTCCATATTTCTGCTTGTAGCCTAGTATCACCAAGCGAGCCTTATACTTGTCTATTGATCCATCTGCCTTGAACTTGGTTTTAAAAATCCATTTGCTGCCTATTGCCTTTCTGTTGGGAGGTAAGACTGTTACTTCCCATGTGTTGTTCTTCTCCAATGCGTCCAGTTCTTCGTTCATGGCTTTAATCCAATGTGTTTGTTTGACAGCTTGGTAAAAATGCACTGGATCATTTTGATGGATTATAGCTGCTAAGAAGCATTTGAAATCAGGGCTGACTTGTTGTGAGGTGATTGCAGCTACACTCATGGCTCTGTACTTTTGAGTTGTCACAAAATCACTCATCCAGGCAGGCTGTTTATGTAACCTTGTGGATTTTCTCAGTTCTTGATGCTCTATCTCTCGACTGCCTTCATCTTCTTCATCACTCTCTTCACTTTGATTTTCTTGAGTTCCCCTTTCTTCGTGATTTATCGAATGTTCCGGAACTCTTCTATATCATCAACCAATATGTTATCATCATATTTTGCCTCAACATTCAACGATAACGACGTTGGAAGTGGTTTCATGTATTGCTTATCAGCGTTTTTATTCATAGGAAAGATTTCCTCATGAAACACCACGTTCCTTGACACAAATGACTGCATATTCGAGAGGTTAAGTAGACGATAACCCTTTGTACCACTAGGGTATCCTATGAAGCAAGATGCAATTCCTCTGGGCGTAAATTTGTCACTGCCATGGTTGTTATTGTATGCAAACGCCAAATAACCAAATATTTTGAGGTGCCCATAATCCACTTTCTCTTTAAGCAACTTTTCGTAAGGAATTTCAAAGTTTAGAGCTGCATTTGGTAACCGATTTATGATATAAACGGCTGTTTAAACACATTCACCCCAGAAAGATAGGGATAAACCTGATTGAAATCGGAGTGCTCTTGCTACTTCAAGTACTTGTCTATGCTTGCGTTCCACCCTCGCATTTTGCTGGGGCGTGTATGGGCAGGATTTTTGATGCGTTATTTCTCGTTTGGTGAAGTAATCCCCACAAGCTTTATCCGCAAATTCAAGCGCGTTGTCTGATCTCACCACTCTTATTTTCCCTTCAAAACAAGTTCCCACATATTCTTCAAACTTCATCATTATGTTTAAATAATCTGATTTTCTTTCCAGCAGGTAGAACCATGTCATTCTTGTGTTATCATCCACCAATGTTAAGAACAATCTGAACTTTCCTCTTGTGTTGACTCTATACGGACCCCAAATGTCTGTATGGATTAAATCAAACGGTTTAGTTGCATGTGACTCGCTGGGAGAGAATGCCAGTCTTGTCATTTTTGCCAGTGGGCAAGTTATGCACACTTGTTCCTTTTGCTGAGAAAGGAACGGTTTGACTTGTGCTATGTGCTTTATTTTAGAAAAAGCTGCATGCCCTAACCTTTGGTGCCAAATAGCATATTGATTGCCAACTTTCTTTTTTTCAGTGTTGTCAAGAACTTCCTTTTCTGATAACTTCATCACATTCATGGCTACTCCTTTGTTAAAGAATTTTTCATTCTTTAAGTAATACAACCCATGTTTCATCTCACCAACTCCCAGCATATGCTTTGTGACAGCGTCTGTGATCACACATTTGTTTGGCTGAAACATCACTTCACATCTTCCATCTTGGGCTAACTTGTGTATTGAGAGCATATTGTGGTTGAACTGGGGCACATATAAGACATTGTTGAGTTTTAAACCATTTTCAAGAACCACATCCCCTACATGAGTGATCAATGTCGTTGCTCCAGTTGGCAATGTGATGGTATAACTATGAGGAGCATGTTTCACATTAATCAAATTCTTCAGGGACGACGTCATATGGTCCGAAGCTCCCAAATCAATTATCCAGCCTTTATTCTCCAATTTTTTCACATAATTCTTGTGTGTCATGCCTGAAAATCCGAGGTCTATTTCCTCATCAGTCTCATATCCTCCTTGGTCTGAAGTGTCTTTAGGAATCAACTTCAAAAGTTGTTCCAGTTGTTGAGACGTGACTGTTATGGATTGTTGAACATTATTTGCCATTCTTGAGCTTTCTCCTTTGTTTCCTGACCACTTCCCAGCATTTGATCTTCGATTCAGATTCAGTTTGTGTTTAGAATGCCATTTTGGGTAGTTTCCTGTGACTTCTCAACACTTGTCAGTTGGGTGCCCTTTTCTACCAAAGGAAGAACATATCGGAACCTTATCTTTACTACCCCTGCTGTACATGGCTATCACATCATTATCACCAATCCCAACATGTGATAAAACCTCCTTTTGAGACTTTTCTTGTAACACTGCTGCACATGCCACTTCAACTGTAGGTAATGGGGCCATCATCAACAGTTGACTTCTCTGCGCCCCATACGCCTCATCTAACCCATTCAAAAATTGAAATAATTTCGATTCTTGTTTCATGGCCTCAATGGCACTCAACAACTTGTTAATCTCGGTGTCATAGCAGTTACAGTTGGTAGTACGTTCATTGAGTCTATTTCTTCACATAAACTACTCAAGCTGGTGAAATACTCGCTTACTTTCACCCCATTTTGTTTAGAATTAAAAAGATCTTTATTCAACTTGTACTTTCTTGATCCATTTGTTAAAGAAAATCTTTTTTCAAGTTGCTTCCATATGTCACTAGCATTATTAATAAACAAGACTGAAGATTTAATGCTATCAGATACGTTATTGTGGATCCAAGAAATTATCATGTTATTACATGTGTCCCATTGGCTTGCTTCTACAGCATCTGTGGCACTCCTTATGACTGATCCATCAAGAAACCCATATTTTCTCTTTGCTGACAGCTGGATCTCAAAGGTTCTCTTCCAGGTCCTGTAATCTGCAGCTCCTTGCAACTTTGTCACACTTATTGATAGTGGACCATCAGAGGGATGCATGAATAAAGGGATTTGTAGGTCTGTTATAGACACCCTATTGGTAGCCATCAGTAGATCTGAAAACAGTGTTTGCAAAACAACAACTCACACTTTATCCAGACTCGCACACACTGAATGACTTCTAAACAATGTTTTAAAATCTCACCAAACAACACTCTTTTCAAAAACTAAAATATATCAAATGCTTGCTCTGATACCATAAAGACATTTGAACATTGTGCAAGTGATAACAATGAAAAGATAGGATGAGAGAATGTGCCAAACTGTATTTCACTCAATAATGGAATACACACATTGAGTCCAAAAACCCTGAATACCAGGCCCTTTTAATCTCTCAGAATACCAGTACTACTAACAAACTAGAAAGGAAAAGACTACAATGCCCTATACCAGAACAGCTGTAGATACTTGGACACTACTACCAGTAAGACAACGACATGGTCCCAACATTATACTAAGACAGACACATCAACAATAATACACACTGCCACAATGCATATTACATTGCTGGTTTATTGAAACTAAACAGGATTAACTAAGAATAACTTCAATAACTCTGTCCTAGAGGGCATGCATAGGTTATTTTGACATATACAATATACTGGCCTAAGTTTCCTGAACCAATGGACGGAAGAATGTTTAAAATCAGAATGAAATTGAGAAAAATTTTATGGGATCACAGGAAGAAGAGATTGTAAATTACATGTCGTTAGATCTTCACTAGGTTCCTCAGCCCCAACCCCGCTCAACCAAGTTTTAATGTTAAATGACTAGAACTGCATTCTAATCCCTATTATAGATGTAGATAAACTTTTTACTTTGGGCTCCTTTATAAAATTTAATACAGCATACTCATAAAAAATTGAATGAAAGCAGTATATTAAGTCGGAAGCAGGGACTTGGAGGCTGGTGGAAGATGAGGAGGATAAATTGTACACGGATCATACCACTTGTCCAAGGGTAGGCCGAACTAAGGTAAAATTTAATTTCAAATTAACCTACTTGTTGCCATATGATAATGTGCTTCTAAAGGTTTATTGTTCAGTATTCTTAATTCTTCTAGCTTTGCATTCGATCTAATGCTTGTGTGATGTTTACGTAACTTTCATTGTGCGTGTATCAAATTAGTTAGCAGACCAAATCCTTACCAGCGAAGATGTTTATGCATTAGTTGTTAGTTTAGTAAAGAAACCACAACAACACTTTTGCTGTGCTTTCTGTTACAAAGAATTCTAACTTCATATATGGTTTTATTTCAACTTACAGCTGAACCAAAACTGTTTACCAATCCACCTTTTATATCTCTATAATTATTTCCCTGGTGATGCAATACATCGCACAGTCTCCTCGGCTAATATTGAACTCTACTTTATTGCTATTATTTATAAAGCTCAGCTTCAAGCCTCCTCTGTTTATTAACCCTTGCAATAAAAACATCTGCCATCTTGTTCAAGTCTTTCTCATGTGACAATAACTCTTCCCTGTCTGATATTTTCCCGTGATCTTCTTTTCTTCCCGCATATCCTTCTCTATAAACTGAAGCATTTTCATGTCTACGAGTGACTAACTGAATTGTCCCTCTTTCTAACTGAATACAGTGAAGATTCATATTCATTCTCTGTCCTTTCTCCAAAGGAACCTCAGGATTTCCACTTTCTTTGTCTGAACTACGTAGAATTTGACACCTAGCTTCATGCCCTTGAGGAGGCTGCGGTATGGTGTATATTTTAAACTCTCCTACAAGGAAAATGACAATGAGGTTACCTACGATGAACACAGCCTTGGCGCTCAAGAAGAGTGAAAGAACTTTTGGAAGAGACACGGACAGAAAGACATTGACAGTAGCGCGGAGAGGGGGATACCAAAAAGGACTAAAAACCAGTAAGCTACATGACATTGTAGTCAAAGTATAAACAAGTAGATTGCTTATAAATTGTTGGTTCCTGTACTTGTTGATGGCCTGAATCTTGTGTATACTAAGAGAATCCATTGAGACTAAAAGAAATGAATTAGAGGCTTTGTTAAGGTGTCTACTTACTACTACTAAGTAGTTTTTGCCACCTTATGACAACACAACACACATAAAAATGTGACTGAACACAGAGCATTGGAAACACTGAGCTTTATAATGTATTGAAAAGTTAGGTAATGGAACTGCTTTAGATTTCTTTATTGTGTAAGGGCAGATTCTTTCTGTTAAAGCTCTTTGGGAAGATTACTTCTCGTGCTAATTTGAATTTTCTACACTTTCGCCAATGGTTTTGTATTGATTTGCCGTAAAAGGGGATGCACTAGAGTAAAAAAAGAAAGATGAATACTCCCTCCGTTCCTTTCAATTATTTACATTTTTTAGAAAGTGTCCGACACGTATTTTAAGGTGCATATAAAGTATAGTTCTGTAAATTTTTTTTACAATTTTCTTTTTCTGAATAAAATTAAAATATTTAATTTTTATTTAGAAAAAGAAAATTATAAAAATAAGTTACATAACTATATTTTTTATGTACCTTAAAATACGTGCCGGACACTTGCTCAGAAATGTAAATAATTATAAGGGACTGAGTTAATAATAATTAACTTGCCAGTGATCAGACCAATATGGTTTTGCTTCCTCATGTGTATCATTCAAAAATAAGTGGAACTAAAAGGTTGGAAGGGGGGGAAGTGCTTCACAACCCAAGGAAAAAATTGACATACAGTTACAGGAGAGCATGACCGGTTCGGTTCGATTTCTGGATAAAATCGGAATCGCAATCATAAATTTTCGGTTTCTAAAATTGAGACAGTAACCGCCGGGTTGGATTCGGTTTCGGTTTAAAAACCCCGGTGTGGATTCAGTTTTGGTTTCGGTTTAAAAAACCCTGATTCGATTATAATCGGCTTGGTTTCGGTTATAAAACCAACAAATATAAAAAGGAAAAACAATATATAAACTAGACAAGTTGATGCTCAATTCAAATATGCCATTGTTTTACCAAGGCCCAGATTATTTCACAGTCACGTATCAAACTCTTCACGGGAGGTTGGAAAAGTCACATTGTAGCCAGAGTTTGCATTTGAAGAGCAATCTCCTATGTTAAAAAATCTAAAAATGGTTCAACAGGATGAGGTGATGCAGGTCTCTGAAGCTCCAGCATCTGAACCATGCCAACTGAGCAAGTTCACAGTGACTACACAACTCAAATCTAGTGAAAGCAAATGCAGATTATGGAAACAAACAAGTTTATGCAACTTGACTTAGAGCATCTCCAACAGGAGTAGCTATATTCATTAGCTATATTAGCATAAAATAGATATTATGTAAAAATTGATGAACTTGCAAGGAATTCTGCTTCAGTGGTATTAGCTATAATGATTAGCTATATTCAAAAAATAGTTTTTATTGTTATTTTTAAATTTTAAGAGTTATATTTTGTCAAAAAGGGTTGATAAGAAATTATTAATAAAAAATAATGTTTTTAACTTAATATAAGTGGGAATAATATATATATATATATGTATAAAATAAAAATATTTACTGATGTTATTATAATATTTAAATCATGAAAAAAATTAGTTAACAAACATTACTTTTATATATTATAAAATATTTAACTAATTTTTTTATCCAAGTAATTTTTAATAGTTTTTTATATCAAAATGTACAATAAAAAATTATATAAGTAATTAATAAAATTGGTTAACATGATTTTTTTACAGCTTTTTGATATTAAATTTTTACAATTAATATTATATAAAGTTAAAATTTAAAATTAAATTAGTATATATATATATTAAATGTAATTATTATATATATATGTAATTTCTTGTAAAACTCCACTCAATTCTAAAATCCCAAACTTTAATTATATATATTTGATGAAGCGAGATGTTAGCGGGAAGGTGTACAGTGGAGGGAAAATAAGCATGACGTGGCTCAAATATAGATGAAAGTCATTCATTCAACAAATGTAGCCTGCCTCTGGGCATCTAAAATTTTACCTAACAGGTGTCTCCCATACTGTTTTTTTTACATATTATCTATATTTTTAAAATTAGGGTTGCCACGTAGATATTATTGCTAACAGGTGCTCTCGGAGATGCTCTTATAACCTCTGCTACCGCATTATTATAACTAACTAACAGAGACTAAAATATAACAATATAATTATAAATTTTCATAATACATAAAAATATTTTAAATTATAGATGTAAAATATAATATTTATTTATTAATATTAGTAACCGGTTCGGTTTTTATCGATTCGGTTGAAATGTATAACCGGAATCGAGCCATTTAAATCGGTTCGATTTTTATGTTTTTTGGTTTCAGATCGATTTTATTCGAATTGGTTTTATCCAGCTTCGGTTCGGTTTCGATTTTAATTCGATTTTTTGTTCAACATAGGCATAGTTAAAATTAAGTAACCACTTCCTGTCATGATTAATATCTATGCGTCAGTCTATTACTATAACTAATGTTTAAATATGTATCACTTCAACGCTAAGTGCCGATAGCACGCTACATCTGTTTAATCATTTACCATCTTCTGTTTAACCCTAGTTCTAGCTCATTTAGATTCTTAATTATGTTATTTAATTATAATGAGCATACTATACTAAATTATTTTTTTCAATATTTAACTTAAAATATTAAAATAATGGTAATTGTAAAAATATTATTTTATCGTTAACTAAATTTATAAAAATTCTAAAATAAGATATGTTTTAATTCTATATTTTATTTAATATATAAGTAATGTTTGTTAATCTGTTTATCTCATTTATTTTTAAATATGTTATCATACTTTTAGTTAATCATAAAAATTATTTAATTTTATTTTTATAATGTTTAGCTTAAAAAATTGTTACAAATATAGAAATGTTATAATATTATTATTAATTTTTTTATTAAATATTATTATTTTATTTTCTCTAATATATATATTTAAAATTAATAAAAAATGATATTTTGAATATAACTAATGATTATAGTTAATACTAATATAATTGATGTTCAACAAAATTTTTAGCTAACAGTTTTAAATATTGCCTTGCAGTTCTAATCATTTGTCATCATTTATAATTATCCACGTCACTACATCTAGACTAAAATAATGTATTTAATCAGTTTTAGGCAGCAAACGTGTTTAGTTTTCTAGAAGAATAAATACATTATTTTAGCCAATCAAACATTATTAATCATGTACGGCCCCTGTCAAATATTCTAGCTCTGTAATTTTTTATCCTAGTTCAGTCACAATATACATTATGTAATTTTTGGTAGAATTGATTTTAGTACTATGCAATTCCATAACTTTGGTCGTAGGGGGGAGAGAATGTTTTCTTCGCTGGACTAACTACTAATTTTTACCAACTACACGAATCTTAGAACTGATCGGTAAAATCTGTTGATATACACTTTGTACAACCGCCCACCTGAATTGCTACTCTTTCCCCGTAAAGATTTAAAAAAGGATGGGTTCATGCTTTAGGTAAAGTTAACATTTTTTTAGATTCGAATGCATTATAACACAAGAGAAAGAGAGATGATTCATTGGACGGTGGTAACTTAAGTGAAACTTTTGAGCACAGGAGATATTGCAGACCAACTAAAACCACTCACTCCTTTTCCTTTTTTATCGGAGATATTGACAATTTGAATTATGAAATTTTTGGTTAACGAGAATGAAAATAAGATTTCAATATATCCATTTTCGTTATACATGCTGAAATGTCATATTTCAATAGAGAATAAGTGTAAATCATGAGATTTTAAGTTGGCCAATATAAATAAGAATGAGATTTTAATACATCCAATTGTGTTAAATTGATTCAAATATCATGATCAAAACGAGGGGTGACAATTCAAAATTTTATAAAATTTTGATTCCTTAGTTCAATGGACGTGCACATGCCATCGTAGAACCACTAGGGGAATGCATACTCTTTATGGTACAATTTTCATAACAAACTTTAGCTGTACGAAGGAAGAGCATGCATTACATATCGAAGTAGTATCTGGCTTTAAGGTCTTCAAAGAAACTTCGTACAAGTTGTTGGTCTCAAAGTACCATTTAATTAAGGTGGATCAATATTCTCTACCCATTCTAAACCCTAAACTAATCAAACACTTGATTGACTTGTATTAACATCTCATATTTTAGAGAAGTAGTTTTGTAAAGGTGATCATTGGCATGGGTTCAAAACATGTGTTGCATGCTTTCACATGGGAGGATATACAATACTACTATATCATTGGGCACCCTCAGAATATTTATATATCGATTTGTGGAGGTACAACCGAATACGTAGCCGTGCATCAATAATGTGCTCGAATATTTTCAAATTTATATACACTTACTGCACATGGCTGAAAGCAATTTTAAAGGCTGAGAATGAAATGAGAGAATAATTTTATTGGTTTAATGGTTCACCATGGCTCCATTAGAACTGCAACCACAATTCTAGACTTAGTTTGAATTGATAATCAAAGGGGCAACCAAATTGTAATGGGGTGATCGACTGAATGACAGGTAAAAACTGTTTACCATACAACGTTGACAAAAATCCAGTAGAATCTTGTTATTCACTAATAATTAATATTGGAACAATTTGTAGAGGAAGTTGAATACAAATTATAATTTTTAATTTTATTAAATTTAAACATTGCTAAACTGAAAATGAAATATAAGATAAAAAAATTTAAGTGATTTATTTTTGACTTGACACATGATTTAAATATTGAAGAAATCATACGCGCAAATTACAAGAATTTCACAACTTATTTTTATAGTGTTTCTCTTCGGAGATAGTACTCTCAACTAAGCTCTATGAAAATATCTATACTAAGGAAGGGAGTCTTTCCCGTGAAAATAAGATATTCTTTTAAACTTAGGAAGTAAGATATTCTTTCGCGTGAAACTTGACAAATGAGTCTAGATTTTATCTTTATATATTGCTTTGAATAACACTCCAATTTGTCATTCCATGAAAATATAATATTTCTTCTTCTTCGGAATCCAAGATCATATGCATGTTTTGTCTTGCCTCCTATTTTGCAAACTGATATCTTCAATCAACCCACGTGCTTTGTCAGATATTATATTTGTTCTCTGTCAAGTCATTGTCAATTGCCCCTTGCTACTTTAGTCATTGATAGTGTAAACTTCTTTGCAGTTGATGAGCTGATACCGTTAGCCATTGATAATCTATTCTCCTTAGTCATTGATGACTCACTTCACTTAAATAGGATTACATGGCATTTCATATTTAAAATCAACCATGCTATTTATTTATCCTTTTAGTCGGTCATTCTTTATCTTGTCTGCAATATGCCATCATTTTTACTATTTTATGCAACTATATTCCTTAAATATGCTGATAATTATCTTGATGGTTTAGACTTCACTTCTTTTAATTATGATTAGATAAAAGGAAGTGATTGAGGGGAGACATATATATATCTTTAATTATATTGTAAGTTACACTAAGGAAATATTAGAATGCAATCATAGAGGTTCTGTTATTTTGAAATGGAGAAAGATAATGTGATTATTTCAATACAAAAATATTGGGATATTCTCGATGGTAACCTTGTACAATTTGCTCTTCTCAATGGTACCATCACGTTTTTGTCTTCTATACATGGTACACTCCTGATAAATACCAATTTCCACATATACACTCCTGTTAGATCAACTGTTAGTCAAACGTTAGTGTACACCTGGAACAAACCTGTAAAGCATTTTAACTGAAATTTGGCACCATTATCTACAATAGACTGTATAATGAACTGTTAATGACAATAACTTAAAAAATACACAAACAATTCTGTATTGACAAAATGTAATTATGACATCATTAACAAAATACGATTAATCATCCTTGCAAAGATATATCATCTGGATACACCAACAATCCAACTTACAAAAACATAGACTATAATAAGCAAAAGTGATATCAGTTTTGAATCTTTCAACCAAAATACCAGAAGTGCTAACAGTTTTTGGTGACAAAAGCATAATAAAAGTGACAAAAATATGTAATCAGGGTTGTTGTGATTGAGTAGTAACGTTTGAAGGTTGTGATGCACTCCCTTTAGTTGCATCTGTTGCTACCTTGGCTACTTTTTTGGCTTCCTTGGCTGGCTCACTGATCTCTAACTCTTGAATTTCTGACTAACTCACGGTCAGCTGCTTTGAGTTCTTTTCCAGTAGAACCTCTCTTACATGTCCTTGCTTTGTGGCCAAAATGACCACAATTTTTGCACTTAACAGTTTTGCTTATTTTGCCTTTTTGGTCTTCACATTCCTCTCTCCTCCTATTTCTACTTGGCCTGCCCACTCCCCTTTTCATCTATGGGGGCATGATGTGAGGGAGACCATCATATGCCGGCCAACTATCCTTATCAGGAACTGAATTGACATTAAAGTTGTAGGTTTGCTTGTAGGTTCTTTCTACTTGACTCTTTAATACTTAAGTAAATATTCCAGAGAAAGAATGGCCAATTCTCCTTGTCTTCTACTCACCACTACATATGCTAATAAAAAATTTCATTATTGGCATTCATTGCCACTGCAGAGAGTAAGACACCCCCATAATTTCCTTTCAAGTGAGTCCCATCAACACCTATAAGAGGTCTATAACCTGCAAGGAATCCCTTCCACATGGGAGTGAGTGAAATGAACACAATGCTTAATAGTAGCTGCTTGGGTATGCTCTCTGTTTCAGCATAAGAACAATACGCCTTTGAATCTGGATTTGTGTCATAGATAATACTTGTATAAGCTGGTAAATCCTTGTAGGATTCATCATGTCCCCCAAAAAGCTTCTCAATAGTATACTTCTTCATTGTGTACCATGTTGATTGTTTCATATAAATTCCATATCTATGAAAAAGTAACTCATTCAAGGCCTTCTCTGAAATTTCAGGGTTTGCTCTTATGTCCTCTAGCAACTTTGAAGAAGGCCACTTCACATCACATATGGGATTGTAGGTCTCCAACCCCCTGTAGCTATGAGTATTTGGTTCAATCTTCTTCACAACCCATATTTGACCCTCGGGCAGCTTACTTGTATGTATCTTCCAACCATAATTTTCAGCATAATAAGTTATTGTGTATCTTTTATTGTCGGCTGCCAGAACATTAATAGAAGATCCCTCTTGAATTGCATAGCCTTTAAAGGTATCCTTGAAGTGAAGTTTGTCCATAAAAATCATCCAGGGCCTTAACACAATTTTGCCAAATTCCTTGTCTTCATATAGCTTCCATTTCTGTATAGCATTTGGTAATAGTTATTATCATCATCTTCATCTATTACCCATTCCACCGTCTAGGTTTCCATCTATCCTAAAACTTCAGAACTTGTGTGATCTCTTCACACTCATCAGCATGAACAGGTCCCCTTGGCCTTACATTTTCCTCACCATCATCAAATTCTTCACCACCAACATTCTCCTGCTCATCAGCATAAAAAACATCCTCCACATTGATAGCATCTTCACTTACATCTGCATCATCATCAAATTCAACCCTCCTTCTTACATTTCTTGTCTCTGCATCAGCTAATTGAACCACACTTTCAGTTGTGGTTGCCACATTACGTGTACACAAAACTAACCATTTCCTCTTTGCTGTAGGTTTTGGTATTTTCCTATTAAATACACCTTCATCTGAAAATGATGCCTTTTTTGTAGCAAGGGAAGTGGTGACAATAGTTGTAGTAGGAGCAGTAGGGGCATTTAGAGTAGGGGAGAATCTAGGACTTCTTCTCACAGGCAAAGCCTCAAAATCTGATTTAGGAGAGATGAGCATTGATGATAAAATAACATTTCTAGATTGACCTCTGTTTTTTGGCTTAGGCTTGGGCTTGGGTTGAAACTTGGTTTTGGATGAGCCTTAAGCTTGGGTTAAGACTTGGTTTTTGGTTGAGCCTTATGTTTGGGTTGCGGCTTAGATTTTGGCCTCACAGGGGCAATTAAAGTATCCTCCAAATCATAAGTCCTGGGAGGTCATCATCCCCTCCAACCACATTTTCAAACCCTCCAACCATATTTTCAGACGCACCTTTCTGAATTTGGTCATTCTTTCACCTTAGATTAAGTACTAACTGGTATAAAGGACTTGTTTTTAAACATATTCCAACCCATATCTTAATTACTTATTTTCCAGACATTATTTCAAATATTTTCATGATATCTAGATAAATATGGGGTAATGATAATTTAGCCTCATACCCTGCTTTTTAGCTTCATTCTCATAATCAATCATAATATCTAATAATGTACATTTATCCAGCTCTACCCTAAAGTCAATAACCTTATTCCTCCAATCGAAACTCAAAACTTTAAAATCATCACTCATTTTGCAAGTATGAAAGACCTAATTACATAAAGAGACACACATATAAGGAGATACAAAATCAAACATGCACTAAACAAAATCATACCTGATATACACACAAAGAGATATAAGTACACACACAAAGAGATACAAGTACGACATGCTTAGATATACAGTTTGAAGGAGGATAAATCATACCTAATAGCTAAAAGTTGTAAATTATTGTTCTAAAACCTTTGATTATTGTTTATACACACTTAGAATCGTTAATCATTCGTCGATAATTGTGTGTATAATCGATGATGCTTCCTTTATAAAATCCTAACCCGACATTTGTATGTATATATATGACTCTTTGTATGACTTGGGACTATATTATGGGATATTATAATTTTTTAAGTAATAAATTATATGTTTATTACATTTTTATTATAAAAATATTCGTATATAATGTGGCACTAATGTTTCGACTAACAGATGTCTACTGTGCATCGTCAATTATTACCAGGAGGGTACCATGTATAGAAAACAAAAACGTGATGGTACCATTGAGAAAAATCAATTATACAAGGGTACCTCCATCGAGAATATCTCAAAAATATTTATGTTGAACTCCCCCAAGTTTTTTTTTCTATTTTTGTTGCATACTTTCCTTAAGTATGCTCATCTTTGTGATTTAGGAAGTTTAGTTACGATTCTACTTTTTTGGCTGTTATTATTTAAGAATTACAAGTGTGTTTGTTCTCAGCTCAATATTTTTTGGCTGTTATTATTTAAAAATTATAATTCTGAAAATATACTGCATTTTGTATTGTTATGAGTTCTGCTACCCATTCTCTTCACTATTTTCTGTACTCATGCCTTTATTATATATCTAACCATATTTGTGGTTGTGGGATCTAAATCCTATCTTTGCTGTTGCAATGGGATACTTACCCCTTTAGCTGTCAAAACCAAAATAAAATCTAAAGCCTCTATTATACTTATCTGTTAGGGGCTTATACATTTGAGTTGAGGAACAATGTAAGTCATGGTCTTTGCAGATATACTCCAATCATGTCATATTAGTATGAAGTTGAGCGGTTGATAATGTGGACTGAAAATTTGATCTTCTTTTTCCACTTGTGGAGGTTGGTGAAGTTGATGGGAAATAAAAGTGGCCAAAGAGGAAATTGCAGTACACTAGTTGTAGTAAGGCAGGGTTTTAGGGGTTAGCTATTAAGCAGTAAGGTTGGCTATTGCTCGGAGAAATTTGGGCTGCAGTTATTCTTGGAGAAAATTGTGGTTTTTTTTGTTTTTTTCCTTATTTTATGATTTATTGGTTCTAGTTATATTAATTTCATCATATGTTATGTGCTTTCTCTTAAAGAATGCAGGAGCTGTTGGATAGCAAGGAAACCCCATAAGAAGCGGCTTCAAATTTTGTATGTGCTATGTTTGGAACACCTCAAAATGTTCTTAGAGGTGTTAGGCTCATGGTGAGAATGATGTTGTGGAATAAAAACTAGAGTGTGTTAGTATTTAATGCTAGGGTTTGTGAGCTTCGACCTTTGATGCCTGCTCTTGCGTTCGGGACTATCGATCCTTGCAAGATGCCTATGTATCTCTGTGTAGTAGAGAATCAATCCAAAACATAGTTCTAGGTTGAGGGGTAGAGCTCTTTATATATAGGTGAGTCTAGGGTTAGACTTGTATTGGGAGACTTGGTGGACAAGTCTCCAACTTAGATGGTGATTAGAAGTCCTATAAGGGAAGGAACTCCAGAACCTTTTGTGTAGGACTTTGAGTCTGTTTAGGACACATGTCTCTGCTCTACTAGCTGTATTGGGCCTAGTCCGTGAACAACTTGTGTTCGTTGACCTTGGCGACCTCAGCTGGTGGGCCTTTTCTACATGGGTCGTCTTGAGTCTGCTATGTGCTCGAACCAGATAGGTCTGTACTGGACTTCAGATAAGAAGCCCAAACATAATTAATGCGCATTTAATGCATCTTTAGGATGAATTTTCTATCCATATCATTTTCCCCCAACTTCCCGGAATACTGCTCGAGTTTTCATGGAAGTTATAATGGTCAATTCGCGACTCGCGGGACTTTCGGCCCTTCTCAGGTATCGGCCATTCATGGGTATCGGCCCTTCATGGGTATCGCCGTTTTATCGTAAAGTGTAGAGAGACCTACACATTTACAATGACTTATTAGTGTGAGTATACACACTTAAGACCTTTGCACATGTTATTTGGATAGTGCTCAACACTAAACGGTCTTAATCGGGACTAAAAAACGAGCATTTATCACCCCTTAACCTTCGTCAAGGTTAATTATAGGGTGAAAGCTGCTAATTGGCCCTAATCGGGGCTAATCGGCCCTAGTCGGGGCTAATCGGCCCTAGTCGGGGCTAATCGGCCCTAGTCGGGGCTAATTTCCATGTACAAGCTGCTAACTAGGCTTAAAAGGGCCTAATTTTAAGCTAGAATGCACTAGTTAGCCTTAATCGAGGCTAATCTGCCATAAACGAGGCTAATCAGGACTAATCAGCATGCATAAACATTAATTATTCCTAATTCACACTAATTATAAGAGTGAATAGGTTAAACGACCATAATCTCGACTAATTTCATCATACGAATCACTAATTTCCCTGATTCGGGTTAATTACGCTTAATATACACTAATCAGCCCTAATCTGGGCTAAATTTCATTAATCGGCCCTAATCGGGTCTAAATTTCATTAATCGGCCCTAATCAGGGCTTAATCTCAAATTCCTAAAAATTTAAAAAATTCCAAATTTTCTCTAATTTTTTCCATTTTTTTCAAAAAATTTTGAAAATTTTCGCAGGGGGTCACCGGGGCCGAGCAGAACCTTCTGCTCGGCCACATGCCCTTGCATGTGGGCTGCTCGGCCTAGGGAGGTCGGCCACCTCCTGGTCGGCCTGGAGCAGGTTCTCCTGCTCCGTGCTGACCAGGGGGTGCTTACTCCATTTTTTTTGTAGAACCTCTTACTTAGAGTCGAGTCATTTGCGCTCTTTGCTAAGCTACACTCACTCTCAGTTACCCATGGGATTAATCCCATGGTTGTCCTAGAGTTCCTCAGGGGTTTGCTACGCATGTTTCAGTGAATGTTCCGTACTCATTCTAGCGAACGTTCTGTACTCGTTCTTGCTGAGCGTTCTGTGTTCTATTGAACTTGTTCTTATAGGAAGTTATATACTTCACTAAGCTTGCCCAAACTTGCTCTATAGGATGTTCTGTACCCCAACAGACGCGTTCTCGTAGACGTTCTAGTCTTCATGAAACTTAACTCTGCTGGGAATTATCCTTTTCGAGAAACTTCCAAAGGACCTCTCAAGAGGGCCTCCGGAGCAACTGTTGAAGGCATCAGGGCTCTCTTACAGGAGCTTCTGGTCGGCCAAAAGACCTCAATTTGTTGGCTGGTCGGCCAGGGCCACTACAGAGGAAAATTATGGTCGTCTTGGCTCTACTACGGAGGCTCTTGGTTGGGCGAAAGGCCTCAATTTGTTGGCTGGTCGGCCGGGAGCACTAAGGAGGCAAATCGTGGTCGTCTTGGCTCTGCTACGCAGGCTTCTGGTCAGCCAAAAGGCCTCAATTTATTGGCTGGTCGGTCTGGAGCACTCCGGAGGGAAGTTGTGATCGTCTTGGCTCTGCTACAGAGGCTCCTGGTTGGCCAAAAGGCCTCAATTTATTGGTTGGACGTCCGAGAGCACTATAGAGGCAAATTGTGGCCGTCTTGGCTCTGCTACATAGGCTCCTGATTGGCCAAAAGGCCTTAATTTGTTGGTTGGTCGGCCGAGAGCACTACAGAGGCAAGTTATGGCCATCTTGGCTCTGCTACGGAGGCTCCTGGTTGGCCAAAAGGCCTCAATTTGTTGGTTGGTCGGCCGGGAGCACTCCGGAGGGAAATTGTGGCCATCTTGGATCTACTACGGAGGAACCTGGTTGGCCAAAATGCCTCAATTTATTGGATGGTTGGCCAGGGCTACTCTGGATGGACCTTGAGAGCCTCCTGCAGGGTAGTCTGATCCGTCAGGAGGAGAACATTCTGTTCTCGTACTCGTGAGTTCAGCTAAAAAGCTAATCTTGTCTTAATCTTTACAAGCTTGGCTAATCATTGTGATTATTATAATCAATCCTTAGTTAAGACTATCGACTTATGTTTAGCCTCAACCAGGTTTTTCTCGGAGGACTGATATGATAAGCGTTGTCCTTCATCGCTTTCTTCGTTTATTATGTCATCCTCTCTTATTTTTTGATCGCTTTTCTCCACCATTTCCGATATTCTTTTCGAGAGGTACCTGCTAGCGCGAACCAGACAGACTTACGACCTGTTGTAGCAGGTGACCCTTTTCCTATAAAAGAAGATGAGAAGTGCTCATTTTCATTCACACTTTCATTTCTCAACTTCTCAAATTCTCAAACTCTTTCAAGTTTTTATCTTTCTTCAAGCTATTCAAGAATGTCTAATGGGCAAGGTCCTAACAAGTCCTCTTTCTCCCAGAAGGAAACTCTGCACAAGAGGGTTACTCTTCACTCCCTTCAAGGTATAGCTCTCGTCTCTACCTTCTGCATTAACCGTTTTTCCAATAGCCTAAAGATTATGTTAGACGAGAGGGCGGACGAGTACCCAAGTACCGTCCATTTCGATGCGTTTCATCACAGGAGTATGCTCCGTGAGAAAGATGTCGAAGAGATTCAGTCGACTTACTCCTGACCCGACTGCTTAAAGATTCGTAAAGCTAAGCCTAGTGAGAGGGCTTGCAACCTCTGCCACTAAAGGCTATTCGTGTATAAGGCGGCCCTTAAGTCCGGGCTATGGTTTCCACTGCACCCTTTCATTTCTAGCTGAGCTCAAGATTCATCCATGTCAGCTTTACCCCAACTTGTGGGCTTTCATTATTTTGTTCATAGTGAGATGTCATGACTTGGGCATCCCCTTGAGTGTGACGATGTTTCAAAGCATTTTCATGATGAAAGCTTCTCTTTTGAACAAACCTGGTTGGGTTGTGATACGACATAGAGCTCACGTTCCTCATATGGTGAACACCAGCTATCTTCATGACTCAAACCACAAATGGAACAAGAAGTTTGTGGTCGTTGAATGGAAGGTGGAGATTGGGGGACATACTTCATACTTGACTTCAGCAGCCCAGTTGATAGTTCTCATTACATTCTTAATCTTTCGGATGCTGAGCTTCTAGCCCGAGACCTCCTCATTGATGATGACAGGAGAACTCCTTACTGGGAGTTCGTAACCGAAACCAAGCTCGTCGAAGCTGGCCTTAGCAGCCTCTCTATAGAGGGTATTTATTTTTGTTTCTCCTTAACTTTGTGCAAGTTTATTCTTATATTTGCCTTCTTTTCTTCTTATTTCAGCTGCTGAGGCTCTTGACGCCAACGTCAACATGAGCAATGCAATTACGGGTAGGATGGCTAGAGATGCAGCTTAGAAGGCCAACCGCGTTCCTAAGATCCCTGCCTTCCTTGAGGAGTCAGGATCCGAACAGAAGATGACTAAAGACTTTGATGGGAATGCAAGAACCCCTTTTAAACCAGGATGTGGTATCTCTACCAATGACTTTGTACTCAGTAGTCCGGTCCTTACCCTTGACTGGTCGAAGAACTGCATTACTCCTCCTGAACTTCTATTTGTCTCTGCTGGTGAGAAGTTCTCGAGGCCGAGATGCCGGGGGCTCAAGCCTTGTACCAGGTACACTTCAACTTGTATAAATTTCCGTTTAAGTGCACTTTTTTCTCGAAAAATTTATGGGAATCACTCCTATAGGGGGTCCTAGTCGGTCTCAAGGCTCCATTCGTAGCCTGGTCGGCCAAAGTTGGTCAGCCTAGCTTGAGGCCTTGTGTATTGGGGACTGGGCCCTTCTTACTTAAGCTTTTTATAACTCTATTTATGTTTTCCTTGTCAGGACAACGCCTACATCGCGGCGTTCTCCACTCAGGCTATTAAGATGAGAGGCGAATATGCTGCGCTGCAGTCTTCACGAATAAAATGAAGATTTTTTCAGATGAGTGGGAGGCGCTTTACCAGCACGCCTCCTTCTCGGAGCAACATCTTCATCCGATGATTCAGAGTCTCTATCAGTATAAGATCTAGAGAATTCTTGATCCTCCGGAATAGGAACAAAGCCATGTATGTATCGGGGTGTCCGCCCTTGTGTTTCACTCCAATTAGAGTGTTCACATCCTCCAGCTTCGGGGTATAGAGGCATCCCGTAAGGAGGGTTAGTGGTCACGATCGCCGAGTACTCATATCCAACGGGCTGAGGGTTCACAGGTGCTGAAATTGGGGATTAATCCCTTGAGGAGCCGGGGGATTCGTCCCTTATGGATGAGCCTCAGTTGCCCCTACCAGGGTTCCTCCTTGGTGGAGGCATAAGTTGAGTGTAGTGGTACTTCCACCACTGATGCGATTGTTTGCGAAGGGACAGGAGTGTTTGTTCCACTATTATTTCTGCTCCTTGTATTCACCATGGTTGTTATAGTCTTCCCACAGACGACGCCAAATGTTGTGGAATAAAAACTATAGTGTGTTAGTATTTAATGCTAGGGTTTGTGAGTTTCGAGTTTTAATGGATGCTCTTACGTTCGGGACTATCAGTCCTTGCAAGATGCCTACGTATGCATATCTCTGTGTAGTAGATAATCAAGCCAAAAACGTAGTTCTAGGTTGAGGGGTAGAGCCCTTTATATAGAGGTGAGTTTAGAGTTAGACTTGTGTTGGGGGACTTGGTGGACAATTTTTCAACTTAGATGGTGATTAGGAGTCCTATAAGGGAAGGAACTCCAGAACCTTCTGTTTAGGACTTTGAGTCCATTTAGGACACATGTCTCTTCTTTTCCAGCCGTATTGGGCCTAATCCGTGAACATCTTGTGTTCGTGGACTTTAACGACCTCAGCTGGTGGGCCTTGCTACATGGGCCATCTTGAGTCTACTACGAGCTCGGATTAGACAGGTCTGTACTGGACTTTAGACAAGAAACTCAAATATAATTAATGTGACATTTATTGTGTATTTAAGATATATTTTTTATCCATATCAAATGATATCATATAATTTTTTACTGGATAGATGGTCACAACATTGATGTTTATACTATATACACTTGTGTAAGATTCTCTGACTGAAGGGATCTTAAAATTTGAATTCATGTACCTGAATATGTTTATACATGCACTGGCCTAGAGGGCATGTGTAGGTGAGTATGACATATACAATGGCCTAAGTTTTCCTGAACAAAATGACCGAAAGCATGTTTAAAATCAGAACGAAATAGAGAACAATTTTTCATTTCCTAGTCCTTGCTATAGTGTTAGATAAACGTTTTATTTAGATCCTTAATCAAATTTAAACAACGTACTCATATGAACAAATTGACTTGGAGGCTGGCAGATAAAGAGGTTAAAATGTATTGGGATCCGACCACTTGTCCAAGGGTAACCACTTGTCCAAGGGTAAGCGCGGATAAGGTAGGTATGCGGAGGATAAAATGTACTTCAGAATTAGCCTACCCCTTGCCATATGTATGATGTACTTCAGAAGGTTTATTGTTTAGTGTTCTTAATTCTTCTAGCTTTGCATTCACTCTAATGCTTGTTATGTTTATGTAACTTTTCATGCGCGTGTATTAAGTTAGAGGCACAAGGCAAAGTGGCTATCTCTATACTAATTACACCATGCGTTACTTGACTCTACTTTTTTGTTATCTGAATAGTGTTAGTTACCAACACTATATACCAGCAGAAAGAACTACCACAACCAGGGGCGGAGGCACAACAAAGACTGTGGTGGGCTGCAGCCCAGGTTAAAAAAAATATTCAATATTTTTATATTTTCCAGCCCAAACATTTTGATGTCAGCGCAACCCAAATTTTTCAGTAAACACCTTAGACTCACAATCACAAACACGGGAAGTAGTACATCGAGTTAGAGTTACATAACACAAAAACACCAAAGTTCTACAATTAGGTATCAATATTCAGGAAAGGAAGAAGAAATAGAGACTTACAGGTAATAAGATTATTCATCTCTTTCTTGATTTATTGTTTATGTTCTTCCCAATTAGGTTTTTTAATTTACAATCCTTTTTAATCTCTTTTCCTCTCTTTTTTACAGAAAATATATAATGGCATCTCAGGGAAAAAAGAGGGGAAGAACATTATTTTCGTTTTTCAAATCAAGTGTATCTACACCTGCAAATGAGGTACAAATACAATCTCCATCTAATGTTGATATTGAAGAAAACCCATCTACAAGATTTGAAAATGATGAACCTGTTTTTAAATCTCCAAGAGTTGAAATCGATCTTAAAACTCTTGAACGAGATCCTGGAATTCGAATTCCAATATGGCAACATCCCGTTAATCAAAGAGATGAAATAAGACGAGCTTATATCAAAATGGGTCCGTATCAACCTAAGTTAGTAGAGTATCCAAGAACAAGATATGGAACACGGACACAACCTCGTAGATTTCAATATTCGTGGTTTGAAAATTTTTGTTGGCTAAAGTACTCTCCGGAAAAGGATGCAATATTTTGTTTTCCTTGTTATATTTTTGAAAAAAAAGCACATCTTCATCCCACATTTACTATTGATGGATTTAATTATTGGAAGAGGGTTAATGATGGACCGAGATGTCCACTTATATTGCACGTGAGAGTTCCTAATTCACCACATAGGAAAGCAGTACAATGCGTTGAAGAATTAACAAAAGTAAGAAGACATGTTGATAAAGTGTTGAATGCTCAAAGTGCAGAAGAAATTCAGAAAAATAGGTTGCGACTTACAGCAACCATTGAAAGTGTTCGATAGCTTAGTTTGCAGGCTTGTGCATTTAGAGGTCACGATGAATCTCCAACTTCTAACAATCGTGGCAATTTTATAGAGATGGTAAAATTTATAGGTCGAATGAATGAAGACATTGGTGATATTGTATTAGCAAGAGCTCCAAAAAATACAAAATATACTTCACCGACTATTCAAAAAGAAATTTTGCACATTATCGCAAATAGAGTCAGAGGAAAAATTCGTGAAGAAGTTGGAGATGCAAAGTTCTGTATATTGGTTGATGAAGCTAAAGATTCAGCAAATAA
The DNA here is from genome assembly GCF_009905375.1 of Apium graveolens. Lineage (NCBI taxonomy): Eukaryota > Viridiplantae > Streptophyta > Magnoliopsida > Apiales > Apiaceae > Apium > Apium graveolens. The sequence continues at coordinate 64,564 of NW_027419714.1, read as the reverse complement.
AGAAGAGATGTCAATTATTTTGAGGTTTGTTGACCATCTTGGTGTCTTACGAGAGCGTTTCTTTGAGATTGTTCATGTTCCAAACACTAGTGCTGCAACATTGAAAGAAAAAATATCCACTATTCTTTCTCGATATAATTTGCACAACTCTAACATGAGGGGTCAAGGGTACGACGGTGCTAGCAATATGTCAGGTTCTTGGAATGGACTTCAGGCTCTATTTCTTAAGGAGTGTCCTTATGCATATTACATACACTGCTTTGCTCATAGATTACAACTAACATTAGTTGGAGCTTCTACAAAAGAGACTTCTGTTTATCTGTTTTTCTCAAAACTTTTAGCCATTGTTAATCTTATTGGATGTTCTCCAAAATGGCACACTGAGTTACATTCTGCCCAAGCTATTAAAATTGCTAATATGGTGACTTTGGGTGAGCGTGATACTGGAAGAGGTATAAATCAGATTGGCAATCTTCATAGGAGTGGTTCAACTCGCCGGAGCTCTCATTTTGGTTCCATTTGCAGTTTAATAGATATGTATGGAGCAATCATTTCAGTGCTTGAAAGTATTGTTGAATAAGGTAATTCTAGTTCACTACGTGGAGACGTGGAGAAACAACTGGTTGTTTACTATTTATGAGATCATTTGATTTTATTTTCACACTTTATATGATGCATAAAATTATGGGGGTCACCGATTTATTTTGCCGAGCTTTACAACACAAATCTCTTGACATTTTAAGTGCCATGGATCTTGTTTCAACTATGAAGACACTGCTACTTACCTTGAGGGAAGAAGGATTTGATCATCTCCTTTTGTATGTGCAATCTATTTGTCCACAACATGGTGCTGAAATTCCAGATTTGGATGCTTTGTACAAAAGTGCAACAGGTCGTTCATGCCAACAAAAAAAATTCAATGATAATCAGCCAACACTACCATTTTAATATCTTTAATTTAGCAATTGATTTTCAGCGAGAGGAGCTGAATTCCAGATTTAGTGATGGAGCAGTTGAACTTCTTGTACTTAGCTCTGCATTGGACCCTAAAGACAATTTTAAATCATTTAAAGCTGAGGAGATTTACAGGCTTGGGGAAATTTTTTATCCAGAAGACTTTACTAAACAGGAAAGGCAATGACTTGAAATGTAAACTTGAGCATTGTAAACTTGATGTGGTTCATCATGAGAGCTTTCAAAATCTGTGTACCATCAATGAGTTATGTTGCAGTTTAGTCGAAACAAGCAAGTTGCATCACTATAATTTGATTGACCGGTTGATTCGTTTATTTTTAACTTTACTAGTTTCTACCGCAACGACAGAACACTCCTTTTCTGCTATGAAACTTGTTAAAACTGCTCTACGCAATAAAATGGAAGATGAGTTTTTACAAAATTCTATGATGCTTTACATTGAACGAGACCTTGTTGAAGATATCGATTAAGATTCGATAATAAATGAATTTTATTCAATTAAAAATCGAAGGCTGCAACTCAAATAACAAATAAGAATTGCTCAAATTTAATAGCTAATTTGTAAAACTTATATGATATTATTAAATGTTTATGAGTAAGTTAGGGCCTGATTTTCATTCTTGTTTTGCAGGTATAAAGCACCTGTTGGTTTGTTTTCTATTGGTTACCACTACTTTGTGGCTTCTACTTCTTTGTGTTAGTAAACTCTATTTAATTTTATTAAAGTACTTGTTATATATTTGATAGCCTAGATAAGATTATAATCCTGCCTCCGCCCTTTACCACAACCCCGCTACCTTACTCCAAATCTGTAGTTTCTATTACAAGGAATTTTACCTTCATATATGATTTTATTTGAACTTACAACTGAGCCCAAACCTTTTCTAATCCACCTTTTACATCTCTATAATTATTTCGCTAGTGATGCAATACGTCGCACAGTCTCCTTGGGTAAAACTGATCTCTACTTGTTACTAATTCTTATAAAGCTCAGCTTCAAGCCTCCTCTGTTTATTAACCCTTGCAATAAAAACATATGCCATCTTGTTCAAGTCTTTCTCATGTGACAATAACTCTTCCCTGTCTGATTTTTCCTCGTGATGTTTTTGTAACGAACGTCCTTCTCTAGGAACTGAAGTTTTTTCATGTCTACGAGTGACTATATTTGTTCTTTTCGGCTTCAAAGCAACTGTAATCATCTGGTAACTTTGAGCCCCAAGGTGTCTGGGATCTCCATTTTGTGGTTCGCATCTATCAACTTCTATATGAGTCGTCCCTCGGGCTAACTGAATACGGTGAAGATTCATATTCAATATCTGTCCTTTCTCCAAAGGAACCTCGGGGTTTCCACTTTCTTTGTCTGAACCTCGTAGAATTTGACACCTAGATTCATTTCCTTGAGAAGGCTGTGGTATGGTGTATATTTTAAACTCTCCTACAAGAAAAAGGACAATGAGGTTACCTACGATGAACACAACCTTGGCGCTTAAGAAGAGTGAAAGAACTGTCGGAAGACACACGGAGAGGAAGACATTGACAGTAGCGCAGAGAGGGGGATACCAAAAAGAACTAAAAAACAATAAGCTACATGACATTGTAGTTAAAATATAAAGAAGTAAACTGCTAATAAATTGTTGGTTCCTCAACTTGTTGATGGCTTGGATGTTGTGTATAATCAATGAATCCATTATTACTGAAAGAAATGAATTTAGTGTAGAGAAGATAGGCTTTGTCAAGGTGTCTACTTAGTACCCAGTAGTTTTAGGCTATTAGCCCCATTGTGAAGAACACAAAGCACGTAAAAATGTGACTGAACATAGAGCATAGTAAACACTGAGCTTTATAATGTGGTGAAAAGATAGGTAATGGAATTGCTTTAGATTTATTTATTGTGTAAGGGCAGATGCTTTGGGTTAAAGCTCTGTGGGGAGATTACTTATCGTGCTGATTAGAATTTTCTACATTTTTGCCAATGGTTTTGTATCGGTTTGCCGTAAAAGGGGGATGCACTAGAGTAAAAAGAAGAAGATTAATAATAATTAACTTGCTAGTGATCAGACCAATATGGTTTTGCTTCCTCGTGTGTATCATTCAAACTATAAGTGGAACTATAAGATTGGAAGGGGAAAAAGTATTTGACAACCTAATTCTTTAACCTGGACTCCTAAGGGGGGGAAAATACATGTTAGGATTTGTTAAAATAGCTATCGTATTTTAACCCCACCATTGTACTTACTCTTATACTTTCAAATTTACGAATCAACTTACCTATCCAGATTCCTAACACCTAGTTTCTTTTTCCCCATCTCAACACCTGAAACAACTCTCTTAACTTAGTTTGTGGAGTGAGTCCACAAACTGACAAAACCCCGACGGGCTTCAACAGTATTGCTTTCAAGTTACAGTATATGAAAATGAGACACTGTCTGCGCAAGAAATACTTGAAGAGAAGTGATCAGGAAACAGAGGGAAAAAAAAGCACCATAAACTATAGCAATAACAAGGGGCGTAGACTTGCCAAATATAGTGAGAAAACATTGCTTCGATACAGATTGATTATCAACCCAAGTCCGTTCGAGAATCATCACTAGCTGTTACAACTAACCAAGCTTCAAGATGCTCTAGAATGAATCAACTCCACAATCGAATTGATGACGACTAAAGTTTGAATCATTTTAGAGCATCTTCCTAGCTTTGGTTAGTTATAACAGCTAGTTATATTCGCCTAATGTCTCTGTCATAGCCAAATGTATAACAATGTAGTTTTATCCGTTCCCAAGAGCTTTCTGATGACAGGCGAAAATATATATATTATAGTTCAGTCGGTTAAGCTGCTTAGATTTGATTACAACTAGAAACATAAGATTCACAAACTAAAACATTCAGTGTTACAGTCAAGGCCCACACACAAAGGAAAAACAAGAGGATTAGCTTTTTTTCAGAAAGAAAAGTTACATGCCATGTCCCCTTGACTCACTATCCTTGAAAATCTTTCATTTACTCATGACTGATGCTCGTCCTGCCCAAAACATTTTACAAAGATGTTAGATATTGCAAGAATCAAACACACACATTTAAACTCATAGCAGATTGTAAGTACTCACTTTGTTAGGAGTCAAGAAATCGACAAATTTATTCTTGAGCTTAGAGGTGTTAGGATACTGGCTGTGACGGAGCGCTCCCCCTGCATATTTCTTGAAAAGTTGCTCTCTCACATACTTCTCGTAAATGAAAGCAGCTCCTCTGAACTGAGGTAACACTAACCATGCCACAAATGCTAGTTTCACATCATACCATAGTGGGAACCTGTGTAATTTAAGTAAATTAACATTGTTTGTTCATATAAATTCAGATAGGTTTGTTGCAACTTGCAAACTTGCAAAAGTCAACGAAAACAAAAGGGAAATCTATGTAAGAGTAATGACATGGTTCAAATTCGACCGTGAATGAGTTTGTTGACTCTCTTAAAGTTTTTGGGGGCTAATTAGTAAAGAAAACTGCATCCCGGATGAGCTCAAGTGTTCCACATAATTGCAATGAATTGGGTGCTTGTACATAACATCTCTCATTACAACTAGTATATGGAAGAATCGGTATATTTAGTTGCAGTACTTAATGTAAAACAAGGAGAAATTATCTATAGAGGAATGCTACATTTCCCAAATTAGATTCCCAATAAGCTCCCTTATAAATAAAATTGGGCATTCATTTAAAATCCACTCTAATATGAATTGGACATGAGCGAGCCCAATGACTCGTCATAAATGGATTTGAGAACCATTCTAAATCCAATTAGAGCCCAATTGGGTCTGCAATTAGCTTAATGGCTCCTCTGTTACCTCACTCAATTCCAATTTGTAATATGTAACGGTTTTTCGCTACAAAAAGAGAAAAACTAAAACCAAGCAGTTACGTGTAATATCTCCCTCGCTCCCTTTACGAAACCCTTGTTGAACGCAAAAAAAGTAGACATACCATTCCAAGGCGGGTTGAAACAGCATCTCAACGAGAGTGAGAAAGGAGTAAAGTATCCAATACGCAAGCCACTGCTCATCATCCACCTTTGAGGTACTCTCTATTGCCATCACCGATGCATACCTACAAAATTATCATAAGATAAAAAAACCATAAAATTCATGTTCTTATGTAAAAAGAAAGAAAAAGGTTGGAGGATGAAGAGCAGTTACAGGGGATACAATAACATGGTGACTGGGCCAGCTAAGGTGTGAAGAAAAGTGAGAAAAGTCCATAGACGATCTTCCATAGTTATGGAGAAAGGAGAATCAAGTGATTTATGCAAGTAAGCTTAGGATGAAGTAGAGAGAGTAAAGTGAAAAATAGTGGGTGTTGGTATTGGAAAAAAAGGAGGGGGGGGGGGGTTTAAATAGGGAGGGGGGCAGAGTGTGAATGGGAAGTGAGTTAAATTAACGAGGTAGCCAAAGTATCTGATTCTGGACTTAATGTTAAGCACCGCCCATGTCCTAAACTATTATGTTGTCCTTTTTCTGTATTTTTGGGTACTTGAGTTGTACCAAGGAGTGAGGAGTGAGATTACCGTCACGTGTCAGTCAGTGCGGTCGGATTTCTTGTGCCATTAACTTTCTGGATTTTTCATTTTTCTTATAATAAACAACCTACCGACCTTATCTTTTTTTTTTCTTTTCTTTTCTGCTTTTATGTTTATGTATACGTAGACTGACATATCTTGTACTAATACTTGTGAATTCGAAATAATTTATTGATGCTGTACCTTTTCGAATAATATAACACCATACACAGGCCGACCGTATGTATTTGGGTGTTCTAGGCGGGATTCAAAAATGATGGCCCATATTCATAATCAAAAAATCACAATAAGATATATTCATTGTATAAAAGAAAACTTACTTGAATCTAAAGTAATAAGTGAATATAATGAATTTCTTATACTAGGATCATAATTCATACTAACATCTGAAATTTCTTTCTCAATCTCTTCTACATTATTCTCGACAAGCCCATCTTTTAAATTTTGAGTTTCTGACTCCTCAGTTTCAGTCTCCTGCTCAAATTCAGTATATGTAGCTTCATTCTCAGATTCTTTTCTAATATTTATATTCTCAATAGGAACGCCAATATCACCATTATTAGTTGTTTTTTTCCCAAAAAACTTGTCAAGAGGGTCCATTTGCAATTTCTCTGCTTCTGCCGCTTTCAATTTCTTTTGCCTTTTTTGATGCCCTGATAACTGGTTACGCTTAATTTTCAAATTATCTAGTCATCAAACAAAATAATGCAATTAATTTTAGCCACCAATCCCAAATCAATAAATCACAAAAGACATACTACTTTTTACAAAAAACAAATCTCAATTATTCTCTAATTATTCACATCAAATCCTTAAATTGAAAAATAATAATAAACAAATAGTAAATTACAATATTATTAAAAAAATAATTAGAATAGAAATCTTTAAACCATACCTGTGTTATAATTGCTGAATTGCAAAGCACAGATGATCCGATCTTCACGATGAGTCGATGACTTCCAATGTTTTGATAATTGATATTCAGAATGAATAGTAAACAATCTGTGTTCTGTATTTTATTCGGTAGCTAAGCAGAGGGAAAAAGAGGGTTTTGTACTTTTGTTATATGACTTCATCTGGCCATCTGAGCTAATGGGTATAGACGCGCATAGTCCAAAAACTCAATTTCTCTGAATCTTTCACATTTTTACTTTGTTTTGTTTATTAAATAAATTTATTAATTATATTTTTAAAGTAAATTAAAGTAAATTATATTTTAATTTTAAAATAAAGTTATCACAAAGATAATAATATATTTTAAAATTTTAATATGTCCCCCAATCACATATATGTTAATGTATTCTAATTAATATTTGTATTTTAAAATATAAAAAATAAATAATATAAAAAATAAATACACCTATATACATATGTTATTGAAATATTTTGGTGTCACTATGCGCGGTGGTGCCCTTGGCGGTCGCTTTGGTCGCCTTACTCAAGAGTCGGCCCTGACCATACAACAGTTGTATATGTATTCAAATATAAACTAATTAATAATAATAAATCTTGTATTTAAATAAATTTCATCAATAAAAATATCATAAATGGTCAAGTTAATGAGACAACTTTTTTATATTGAATTTGATAATTCTGACAATACTATTATTTTTAACCATGACTGCCTTTCATATACGACCTATTTATTTTTATAGATTTAAAATTTTAAAAATTTCTCTTTTCATATTGTTTTTATTAAATATTTTGTCAAATATTTCATATTTTTTATAAAATTTTATGATTGCATAAAAATGAATTATATTTTACCCTTTCAAGATCTGCGAAAACGAGATATATTAAATATGTTTGGCTTGATTTGATATTCTATAACATTTCAAAACAATAAAAATCACTTAATTCATAGGACTAACCAAAATTAGAATTTGGCAATGACCCAAGATGTTTTAAAAAACGAATAAAGTAAGTTCGAAAACTGAAAAATAAATTCTTTAATCTGCATTTTTTTAATTAAACTATCTAGTCTATATGTTTAAATTTTAAAATTGCTATTAAATCTATACTATATTATAATAGCCGGAATAGTGATAATTTGGTTAAACGGTTTTGTTCAACGATAATTCCCTAATTTTGATTATTACAAAAATAGATAAATAGTGTTATATATCTAATAAACTACTAAATTATTAAACTACTACTAAATATAGTATACTTATTCTACTAAACTACGAATACAACTTATCCTATTATTAAAAGATATAAATAATAGTGTTACATATCTGCTAAACTACTAGAAATAGTTTATTTATTCTACTAAATTACGACCATATATTATTCTATTATTTTTATTATAAATTTATAATCATTATATATTTATGTAAATATTTTAAAAATATAATATAACTTGATAAATAAAAATTTAAAATATTAATATAAACCCGTATAGCGCACGGGATTTATGCTAGTATGCGTAATTTATTGAACTTGAAGCATGTCGACCTCACATGGAAGGGCTAAAACATGTGGACAAGGAGATTGTGAAAGCACTACCGCCTCTCGTGAGGTGCCCTAGGCCGACCTAATGTGTTTATTAATTTTTTTTTATACATTTTTCTGATTATATGCACCCCTCTGGAGCTTAGCGGTTAGTACTGGGCATGTATTTTCAAACTTGTAGTTTTATAGCCGATGCACGGACGTTATAATAATATTTTATTTATTCTAATATACTCTCTGTCCCTACAAACATTTATTTTGTTACAATTAATAATTTTTATAATTTTAATTTTTTTTCATTGTTTGCATTTAATTTCATGTTTTCTTAAATTATAAATTATTATATTTTATATTTCATATATGTTTTTCATCATAACTTTATTATACTATATATTCAAACCTTACTCATAAATTTGTAATAAAATGTACAATTTAATATTATATTTAATTTCTATTTAGTCTATTTAAAACTTAAAATTATTAATAATAATTTTAAATAACGCCTATGCCCTTGACGATCAAAACACGCTAACCCCTTACATCAATTATATAGAATATACTAATTCAATTTAAAAGTTGGTCAATTTTTTTTAAAATAATTTATATCATCATTTTGTAAATTGCCTGGGCTCAAATCGAGAGTGGTATCTTATTATACGCTTCTAAAAAATTAATTTTATTTTAATGTTCTAGATGAAACGTGTCAGTTATTTGGGAGGAAAAGACTATTTATACGATACTACACATTTAGAATAGTTGACAAATTATTTATTCGTGATTATTTGTTATATATAGTAAAAAATGAAAAATTAAAAAAAATGAGCATAAGTAAAATGACATGATTACTAATATTCAAATATTTTCCGTTCTAAGTCAATTTATTAACGAATAGGTAATTTAGTGATTAAAAATTAACAAAGTGCTAAAATTAAAATAATAACAAAATAAAAGTTTTAATTAGTTACAAAAAATACAACAAAAAGTAATCGAAGTTATAATGTTATATATAGAGTTGTCAAGTGTACTTTCGTGTTTCGGGTCATAAAATGTCTAACTCAGATCCGAATTGTTAAAAATTCGTTTCGTTTCATATTCGTGTACCTTTATTTCGTATACTTTTCGTGTTGTGTTTCTCGTATTTTAAAATTAATAATATAAATAAATAAATAAATATTTAAATATTAAGTTTTTACTAGTGGAAACTCAATAAGTCATAAAGACTTAACGGCAATCAAGTCTTATAAAATTTAAATTTAAATATATTTTGTATCTATTTTCCGTAAATATTATATCTAAAATATTATTGTAATATATATATATATTTATATAACTTTGATAATTTTTTTAAATATTTATTTAATTTAGTGTACTTCATATACCTAAATTGATACAGAAAACTCTTCAATAAGTCCCCATATTTTTTATCCTGTGAAAAAACCGAAATAATTCATTACAGCTTACAGCTTACTCAGGGATGAAAGCACGCAGGTTTTCTTGAATTATGCTTTCCTCTAACCAGAATCTCATTTTTCCTCTTTAATTTTTAGCCTTTACGTTTTTTCAGAGGTTTGATCTGAACCAGTAATCCTTTTCTTTATTACTATATATATACTTTTATGAAACATGAACGTGATCTTTTTTTTTTTGACTAATTAAGCTTCTACGAGTATCTCGTATTTTAGAAATATTTTAGAAGTATGAATAAGTATTTTCTAAATTAGGAATTTTGTCCCGTGCTACGCACATTTTTTATCCGATATTTTAAAATTTTAAAATTTAAGTAATCACCCTTCTAATTATATTATCGGATAATAAATAACATATAAACGCACCGTATTTGTTGACGGAGGAATCTGATAATAACAAAATTTGAGGTTTCTCGCCGGAATTAAGATCTATGACGGTGGTTCTTTACCGGAAAATCAAGCGGCGTGCGGTGGTTGTATGTTAATTGATGGCTGAGATTGATTAGGGTAAGTGGTGGCTCCTTTTGAGCTCTCAACTTCTTACCCCTCTCAATGTGCCTACGTACCCTTTATATAGGAATCAAGCCTGACGTATTTTTTGGGGAACAAGAAATCTAATGGGCTTAGACTTTTCATTCCTAGGCCTGGTAGAAATCCTTCCAGAATCCATCTTCCGCTAGATTTAGGAATGTCCACCTATGAGGCCCCACCGCCAAAACCCAATGCTCGTCCGTAATTGTAGGACTTGACGGATAGTGCATCTCCCTGTGCAACGATAACACTCTGCTACAACTATCTCTCTTGATTTACGGACGCAGGTATAGCCACGGTTCACCCTAAATGCCGGACGCGTCCCTGTCCCCCGAATGAGGATAACCCACCAGATAGCAGGACAGGTGATCCCAAGCTCATGGGTGCAAAGTGCAGGATGACTCCAAAGTTCTTCAACGAGGACACCCGTTGAATACAAGAACAGAGTTTCCAGAGCACACACCAGAGTTAACCCCGCATCCCCAACGAGGACACCCGTTGAATACAGGAGAAAGCCTTCAGTCACCAGGCATACCCCTGAAGGCTTTCAAGTTTTTCACGGACATCCCCCTCCTTGACCGTCTCAAGGAGGGAATTCTTCAAAGAGTACCTGCAACAAACATGTTAGTAAAAATAATCTTCATTACTCCTCCTATGCTGACACTTTATCCTGAATCCATTCTCCCCAAGCCATGCACTCAATTAGAACAGAACGCCTGCTGACCCTGTAGACTGCATACTTCTTCCAAACTAATCATCTTCTATGTCTTCACCTATGGAGGACGCGTCTTCCTCCTGTAGAATGCGTATAGCCCCCTTGCATTACAACTCCAGCATGCAAATCATTCATACTTTGCATTCCATCCAACTCCTCAGAATGTACTAGGGCGCGTCCTCAATCCTTAGGATGCACCTATCACATCTCATTTCTGGATAACTTATAACAGCCACTTCACCAATCTTTCGACGTGTCCTAAATCCTTGGGTGCGTCCGTACCATATTACTCATAAGACATTCATAGTATATATTCCAAACACAGTGGACGCGTCTACCAAACCATGACCCATCTTAATTCCCATTCTTTGACCCTAATTTGAATTCAATCAACCCATCTCTGACCCGATGATAAGTGGCATTTTATACCACTTAGAACGTCTTAAAATGACTTAAATTGGTGTCTTGAAATCAAGTATTTTGTGTATTTGATGCGTTTTTCTAGTGTTTATGCATTTCAGGGTATTAGTTGTATTTCGGGGGAGGAATCATCAAGAATAAGCCTTGGCATGTGTTCACCATTGCGAGAGGAAAGGAATGGGCAGATTACGGCGAAGAAACGGAGCAAACCTGGATTTTTTCCAGTAGAGGCCTGCGCGCCCGCGCAGCAATGCTGAGCGGCCGCGCAGCAACCTGCGCGCCCGCGCAGCTATGCTGAGCGGCCGCGCAGGGTCGGGGAAAAAGATAAATTATTTTAGACTTCTACTTCTGTTTGGCTTCCAACTTCTATGTAATCTGAGTTTTATGGGACTATTATATAGGTAGATTTGAGACGTTTTCACAGAGAGTATTAAGGGGATTATGTTTTAGATTGTGTTTTACGCAAGAAGCGAAGGAGATAAGGAAGAAGACCGATTTAGCACATCGCAACGAAGAGGGAGCATATTTTCTTGTGATTCTTGTTTCGTTGTAGCGTTGGATGCTAGTTTTCTTGCTTTGACTTATTTACTCTTGTGACGTACTCTGTTTTAATATAATTAGTTTAGTTATTATTTTCTTGTGTTTGTTTATCATGATTTCATATGAATCCATGATGGCGATAAGTACTATTATGGGCTAATCGTGATCATGGGGTTGCAACGGATTTATTATGGAATTCTTTAGTTAATTGTTTAATACTTTAGTGTGTGATGATTGCATGATATCTAGTATTGGTTGTGCGTATTCGTCTTATGTGCATCGCGAACATATAAGATAGGGTGTTAATCTCTTGTGAAGCGACGGTGGATCTTGAGATTTAGAACTTGCCATGCTAGCATAGGTTCATGTACGTTGAGCATGATTAATGGGTAACTCTAACAGTTTTATTTGCCCTATGTAATCAAAAGGAATAACTTGTGCTTAAATCGTTGTGTTGTCAATTTCTGTAGACATATAGGAACTCAACATAATTGATGACTATTCAACTTCTATCTTAATTGTGGATGCTTGGTAGAATGGTATTAGTACAATGAAAGTTGGCTTTTATCAGTTTCGTGTTATTCGATTAATATCATTACTGTCACATGCTAAAGGTAATAACAATGGCTATAGAAGGAAGTAATAATGAAGTTGTGATCTCATGAGTGTTTTATTATTGATAAATTGAAGTGTTAGTTAAGTGGTTAATTAAGTAGTTAATTATAGTTAATATTTAATCAAAAATTTTAAGTGTTATTATCTTAACATTGAGAAGTAATCATATATTGGTGAGTGAGTTTAATTAGACAATAATTTAGTCTGAGTCTCTGAGGGAACGAACTAGAAAGTATTCTATATTACTTGCGAACGCGTATACTTGCGTGAATATTAGCGCGTGTTTTCGCCCTAACAAATTTTTGGCGCCGCTGCCGGGGACTCGGCGTATTTGTTTAGTTTATGTACTTACCATCATTGGTCATTAGGACTCAGTGATTAGGACGTAGTAGTTACTTACTCTTTTCGGTTGTGTTTCAGGTACTTTAGCAAGCGTTTATGCAAACTCGTTCTCGTGCTCGCAAGAGGACTTTAGATACAGCTGAGGAGACAGACGAAGTTCTTGATATTCCGGAGAAGTTAGATTTTGAGGATTCGGATTCAGGAACTGAGCAGAAAGAACCAGTAAACATGGGAGATCGTATTGTTCAAGCTGATCCAGCTCTTATGGATTTTTCTCGGCCTAAAATTGATGACATTCAGTCAAACATCCTTCATCCGGCTATTCAAGCTAACACCTTTGAAATCAAGCCGGGCACTATTCAGATGGTGCAGAATTCTGTTTCTTTTGGAGGAGCGGCAACTGAAGACCCCAACATGCACATAAGGAATTTTGTCGAGATCTGCAGCACTTTTAAGTATAATGGCGTGACTGATGAGGCTATCAAGTTGAGGCTTTTCCCATTCTCACTGAGGGATAAGGCTAAAGACTGGTTACATTCTGAACCAGCTGGGTCCATCACTACGTGGCAAGATCTTGCGCAAAAGTTTCTGGTGAAGTTTTATCCGATGGCAAAGACTGCTGCTATGAGGAGTGCTCTTACTCAGTTTGCGCAGCAACCTACGGAGTCTATGTGCGAGGCTTGGGAACGCTACAAGGAAATGTTGAGAAAATGTCCACATCATGGAATGCCGGATTGGATGGTGATAACTGGTTTCTATAATGGTTTGGGGGCCCAATCTCGGCCCATGCTCGATGCAGCAGCTGGAGGAGCCTTATGGGCTAAAAGCTATACTAAGGCGTATAATCTTATAGAGACGATGGCTGCAAATGAGCATCAAAACCCAACTCAGAGGATGACATCAGGCAAGGTAGCAGGTATTCTGGAAGTTGATGCAGCCACCGCTATTGCAGCCCAGCTCCAAGCGCTATCAATGAAGGTTGATTCTCTGGCTACGTATGGAGTTAATCAAATAGCTATGGTTTGTGAGCTTTGTGCAGGTTCTTATGCTACGGATCAATGTTCTCTTGTCAACGAATCTGTTCAGTATGTGAATAATTATCAGCGACAACAGCAGCCTGTGCCAGCGACCTATCATCCTAATAACAGAAATCATCCAAATTTTAGCTGGGGGAATAATCAGAATGCTATTCAGCCACCATATCAGCAAGGAATGAGTAAACAGTTTAACCCACCTGGATTCCAGCAACCACAACAGTATGTTACAAGGCAATCATATCCTCAACAGAGAAGTACAGCTGCACCCACTAGTGCTGATTTTGAGGAACTTAAGCTGTTGTGCAAGAGTCAGGCGGTTTCTATCAAGACCTTGGAAAATCAAATTGGTCAATTAGCCAATGCAGTGCTCAATCGTCAACCTGGCACTCTTCCCAGTGATACGGAAGTACCAGGCAGGAAGGAAGCTAAAGAGCAAGTCAAGGCTATTACTTTAAGGTCTGGAAAAGTGGCTGATGCTGAAAAGGCAAAGGAAGTCGAAGCTGAAGTTAGAGATGAAGAATCTAAGCAAAAGGAGAAAGCGGCGAAACCAAGGAAGACTACTATTGAACACACTCTGCCTGAGGCTAATACAGGGGAGAAACATCTCTATCCTCCACCACATTTTCCTAAGAGATTGCAGCAACAAAAGCTGGATAGACAGTTCGGGAAGTTTCTGGAGGTGTTCAAGAAACTTCACATCAATATACCTTTCGCTGAGGCTCTTGAACAAATGCCTAGTTATGCGAAGTTTATGAAGACTATTCTTTCAAGGAAGGTGAAACTGGATGACCTTGAAACTGTTGCTCTCACGGAAGAATGCAGCGCTGTTCTGCAACAAAAGTTACCACCAAAACTGAAAGATTCAGGAAGCTTCACCATTCCTTGCACCATTGGCAATCTAACTTTTGACAAGTGCCTTTGTGATTTGGGAGCAAGCATTAATCTGATGCCGTTGTCGATCTTTAAAAAGCTGGATCTGCCTGATCCAAAACCCACATACATGTCGCTACAATTGGCTGACCGTTCAATTACTTACCCAAGGGGCATAGTTGAGGATGTGCTCGTCAAGGTGGATAAGCTCTTCTTTCCAGCAGATTTTGTTATTCTAGATTTTGAGGAAGATAAGAAGATTCCCATAATCTTGGGAAGGCCTTTCTTGGCTACTGGCCGTACCTTGATAAATGTGCAAAAAGGGGAACTTACTATGCGGGTCCAAGATCAGGATGTGACCTTCAACGTATTCAAGGCAATGAAATTCCCTACAGAAGATGAGGAGTGCTTAAAAGTGGATGTGATTGATACTGCGGTTACTTCGGAACTCGATCACATGCTAATGTCTGATGCATTGGAAAATGCCTTAGTGGGGGATTTTGACAGCGATGATGAAGATAGCAACGAGCAATTACAATATCTGAACGCTTCTCCCTGGAAGCGAAAGCTGGACATACCATTTGAATCTCTTGGTACTTCTGACCTTAAGAATGCTGAAGGGAAGCTCAAACCATCAATAGAGGAAGCACCTACCTTGGAGCTCAAACCATTACCTGAACACTTGAGGTATGCTTTTTTAGGTGATTCATCTACGTTACCTGTTATTATTTCATCTGACCTTTCAGGTAGTGAGGAAGACAAGCTCTTAAGGATTTTGAGAGAATTCAAATCGGCTATAGGATGGACCATAGCAGACATCAAGGGGATAAGTCCTTCATATTGTATGCATAAAATTCTGCTAGAGGAAGGTAGTAAGCCAACTGTGGAACATCAGCGAAGACTGAATCCCATCATGAAGGAGGTGGTGAAGAAAGAAATTCTGAAATGGCTAGATGCAGGCATCATTTATCCTATTTCTGACAGCTCGTGGGTGAGCCCCGTACAATGTGTACCTAAGAAGGGAGGTATCACTGTGGTCGCAAATGAAAAGAATGAGCTCATCCCTACTCGAACAGTTACAGGATGGAGAGTATGCATGGATTATAAAAAATTGAACAAAGCCACAAGGAAGGATCACTTCCCCCTTCCATTTATTGATCAAATGCTTGACAGATTGGCGGGTCATGAGTATTTTTGTCTTCTGGATGGTTATTTCGGGTATAATCAGATTTGTATTGCACCAGAGGATCAGGAAAAGACTACCTTCACTTGTCCATTTGGCATATTTGCTTTTCGCAGAGTTTCGTTTGGGTTATGTGGCGCCCCGGCCACTTTTCAGAGATGTATGATGGCTATATTCTCTTACATGATTGGAAATAACGTCGAAGTGTTCATGGATGACTTCTCCGTCTTTGGACACTCATATGATGAATGTTTGAATAATCTGCGCGCCGTACTCAAAAGATGCGTGGAAACTAATTTGGTGCTTAATTGGGAGAAATGTCATTTTATGGTGCGTGAAGGCATTATCCTTGGGCATAAGGTCTCTAGCAAGGGTCTGGAGGTGGACAAGGCCAAGGTGGGAGTCATTGAAAATCTTCCCCCACCTAATTCTGTGAAAGGAATCCGTAGTTTTCTTGGTCATGCGGGTTTTTATCGGCGATTCATCAAGGACTTTTCAAAGATATCTAAGCCGTTGTGCAATTTGCTTGAGAAAGATGTGCCGTTCAAATTTGATGATGAATGTTTGGCAGCATTCGAGACTCTCAAGGAGAGTTTGATCACGGCACCAGTCATTACAACACCAGATTGGACAGAACCATTTGAGATGATGTGTGATGCGAGTGATTATGCGGTAGGTGCAGTTCTGGGACAGCGCAAGAAAAATCTCTTCCATGTGGTCTACTATGCGAGTAAGACTTTAAATGGTGCCCAATTGAACTACACCACTACTGAGAAGGAGCTTTTGGCTATAGTCTTTGGCTTTGAGAAATTTCGATCTTATCTGCTTGGTACGAAAGTAACAGTATTCACTGATCATGCAGCTATTCGCTATCTGGTTTCTAAGAAGGATTCGAAGCCGAGACTCATTCGTTGGGTGCTTTTACTTCAGGAATTTGAGTTAGAGATCAAAGATAGAAAAGGTACTGAGAATCAAGTAGCTGACCATCTCTCTAGGTTGGAGAATCCCGATTCTACTTCACAAGATAGGACGTTAATCAATGAATCTTTTCCGGATGAGCAGTTGTTTGCAATTCAGGAGGAAGAACCATGGTTTGCAGATATTGTAAACTATCTCGTCAGCAATATAATGCCTCTTAATTTGACATTCGCTCAAAAGAAGAAGTTTCTGCATGAGGTGAAGTGGTATATGTGGGATGAACCATATTTGTTTAGACAGGGAGCTGACCAGATCATCAGGAGATG
The DNA here is from genome assembly GCF_009905375.1 of Apium graveolens. Lineage (NCBI taxonomy): Eukaryota > Viridiplantae > Streptophyta > Magnoliopsida > Apiales > Apiaceae > Apium > Apium graveolens. Next base: position 47,605 of record NW_027419714.1, on the reverse strand, counting down.
TATCCCGTTCTGTGAGACGGAGGGGATATTACGAGACTGCCATTCCACGGTTTATGGTGGACACTATGGAGGTGAGAAGACGGCAGCTCGTATTCTGCAAGCAGGTTTTTTCTGGCCTACTTTGTTCAAGGATGCTCATCAGTTTGTTTTAAGGTGTGATTGTTGCCAAAGAGTGGGAAATTTGTCAAGGAAGGATGAGATGCCATTAAATGTGATGCTTGAAGTCGAGGTCTTTGATGTATGGGGAATCGATTTCATGGGGCCTTTTATCTCATCTTGTAATAATCAGTACATCTTGCTGGCAGTCGATTATATCTCAAAATGGGTCGAAGTTAAAGCTTTACCGAAAAATGATGCAAAGGCAGTGCTAAATTTTCTTCATAAGCAAATTTTCACAAGGTTTGGAACACCTCGGGTAATCATAAGTGATGAAGGATCGCATTTTTGCAACCGTAAGTTCACTTCTATGATGCAGCGTTATAATGTGAATCATCGAGTAGCTACTGCCTATCATCCGCAAACAAATGGTCAAGCGGAAGTGTCTAACAGAGTGATAAAGCGCATTCTAGAGAAGGTTGTTTGTCCGTCAAGGAAGGATTGGTCTTTAAAGCTCGATGAAGCTGTTTGGGCTTACAGAACAGCATACAAAACTCCACTTGGGATGTCACCGTTCCAGTTGGTGTACGGTAAGGGATGTCATCTACCTGCGGAGCTTGAGCATAAGGCCTACTGGGCATTGAAGAAATTGAACCTGGATTTAGATGCAGCTGGTAAGAAAAGAATGCTTCAGCTTAATGAACTTGATGAATTTCGACTTCAAGCGTACGAGAATAACAAAATGTATAAGGAAAAGGTGAAGAGGTGGCACAATAGGAAGCTACATCCTAAGTTATTTGTGCCAGGGCAACAAGTTCTTTTATTCAACTCTCGGCTCCGACTTTTTCCTGGGAAGTAGAAATCAAGGTGGTCTGGACCTTTTATTGTCAAAACTGTGTTTCCACATGGAGCGGTGGAAATTTTTGAGAATGATTCGGACCAAGCATTCAAGGTTAACGGTCAGCGGTTGAAGCGCTACTATGGGGATATGGCAAACCGAGAGGTGGTTAGTGCCATTTTGTTGACTACTTGAGAAAGGTACGGAACGTCAAGCTAATGACGAAAAAGAAGCGCTGCGTGGGAGACAACCCATGAATTGTTGTTACAGGAACCCTTAGAAGTTAATAACCTATCCAAAAACACAAAAAAATCAGAAAACAGGTGCTGAAATTTTTTTTTTCCAGAGACCCTCTGCGTCGCACAGGGGTCGAGTTCCAGAAAATTTTTTACAGTTCAGAAAAAAAAACAAACAAAAACACAAAAACAGTTTTAGCCCATTAACCCACGAATTGTTCCCACTACCCCATCATTTTATCCCTTAATTCCCAAACCCTAATCTAATCCACACCCTATATATACATACACCTATCCTACATATTTCCCACAAAACTTCCTCCACTTAAACCCTCTCACAAACATCAAAAATAAGTTCTTACACACTTTTATTCACGAATCAATGGCACCCAAGAGAGCACGCACTATTGACAGCAGCAGCACAGTTCCTACTGCTGATTCATCGAGGGGTACTGCTGCAAGGCCTCGGTTAACTAACAGAGCTGCGGAGGAGGAGTACACTAGGCTGTTGGGGAAGCCGATTCTGAAGGAGAGGGGGTTTTTACCATCAGGGAGGGATGGTAAGTTGTTGCCCATGATTGCAGAGAAGGGGTGGATAGCTTTTTATGAGTCACCCGAAGCAGTACCGATGAGCGTTGTTCGCGAGTTCTACGCGAACGCGAAGGCTGAAAAGAATGGGTTTTCTGTAGTCCGTGGGCTGACGGTTGATTATCATCCTGCGGCGATTCGCCGTGTGATTGGACAGCGAGAGAGGAAGCCCGAGGAGGAGAACTAGAATGAAAAGACTGCTGAGGATTTTGACTTGGATTTGATTTGTGCGACTCTCTGTCGACCGGGCACAGTTTGGACCCACAGTCCAGGCAATAATGAGTATCGTCACTTTCCGGCGATCGCCATGAACAGGTATGCCCGTGCATGGAATGCATTTACATGTGCTAATATTTTGCCTTCTTCACATGCACACGAGGTCACAGTTGAGAGAGCACAGTTGTTGTGGGGAATTCTGCATGATGAGTACTATGTGGACCTTGGTGAGTTTATCTACCAAGGAATTCTGAAGTTTTTGAGGGGAGCAAAGCATATGAACATCCCTTATGCATCCACGGTTACGAAGCTATGCCGAGCAGTGGGAGTGAACTGGCTGGCTCATGAGCAGTTGCAGTTGCCAGCAGCTCTGATTGATTCTGGCACTCTGAATGGGATGCAGGAGTGGACCGGTGGTGAGCCTGAGGAGCATGGGCTGGGTTATCATCTTTCAGGAGGGCGTCCAGCACGCGGTGCTACTATGGCTAGGCCAGGGCGTGGTGAGGCTGGTTCTTCGAGAGCTCAGGAGGGTGCTGGGATGGGTGATGCCCAGTATAGGAGGCTTTCACGGCGGATGGATGCCATGTATGAGACGCAGAGCAGGTTTGCTCAGGAGTTCACCCTTGCGTTAGGGACTGCTTTTCGAGGCCTTGGAGCTGATATCCAGTGGCCAGTTTTTGGTGAGGACTCTGCATACCCACCGCCTGATACTCCACCCACTGAGGGTGATGATGATGATGACTCCGAGTAGGTATACCCTGTGTTCCTTTCTACTACTTTCACTGAGGACAGTGAAGATTTTTAGTTTGGGGGTGGTAGTTAAGGAATATTGTGTGTGTGTCATTTAGTTGCATATTTATGATAGTTTAGTTCATATAGTTGCATAATTTATGCCATTTAGTTTTTTTTTATGAATGTCATGTAGCTCATGCATTTACCATGATCCCTTTTGCAATAAGTTATCGACTGAATTGTGATATTGATGCGGGTGTAGTGATAACATTAAAGTGATATTAAGTTGTGTAGGTTGATATGCATGCTAGAAACAATTGTAAGTCCACTAAGTCTTAAAGAATGCGTAAGGGCTAGATTGTTGTTATGATTTGGTTGTTTTCAAGGTCAATCTACTTATTATGCTTAGAATTCGATTATAGGTTCTTAGTGATAAAGACATGAAAAAAGAAAAAAATTTGGAGAAAAAAATATGGAAGTTGTTGCTAGTTGTGGCTAGGCGTCAAATGGCTAGTAGCCGGCTCGCATATGTTGCGAGTAGTCTAGGGTTGAGCAAGATGGAGTGAAACGCACTTGCTCAGAAGTTATTAAAAAAAAAAAAATTTGCATAATTGATCAAGAGTGGGCTCTTTGGTATTCGAGTTATTAAGTTCTTAGGGGACTTTGTGCCTAATGACCTAAGGCTTTTAGAGTCTGGGATCCGCTAACCTAACGCTCGTTACATGGATACCATTGTATAAGTCTTTTGTGGACCTCACTCATTGCACGGTCAAATAAGCATTTGAGTTATAAATAAAAAGCACGATTCCGTAGTAAGCTCCAGAGTTCTTGTAGTGTTGTATATCACTTTGTGCCTAGAATTTTTATTCTTTGTATAATCGTAGGATTGCCTTGAGGATAGTCTAGTCATAGTAATTGGTCTAGTTCCGAAGCATATCTGTTAAGCATTTGCATACACCACGTTTCTGGCTGTATGTCCATTTGCATGAGTTTATTGATCTTTAGTTGTCTAACTGCATTCGTTGAGATGTGACAATTTGGTTGGTTAATTGTAGTAAGGGGGATCGTTGCATTTTCATATAGATTGCATTCATGCATATTTGTATTTGTTTTTGAGTCTGTGACGCTTGAGGACAATCATCGATTTAAGTTTGGGGGTGTGATAAGTGGCATTTTATACCACTTAGAACGTCTTAAAATGACTTAAATTGGTGTCTTGAAATCAAGTATTTTGTGTATTTGATGCGTTTTTCTAGTGTTTATGCATTTCAGGGTATTAGTTGCATTTCAGGGGAGGAATCATCAAGAATAAGCCTTGGTATGTGTTCACCATTGCGAGAGGAAAGGAATGGGCAGATTACGGCAAAGAAACGGAGCAAACCTGGATTTTTTCCAGTAGAGGCCTGCGCGCTCGCACAGCAATGCTGAGCGGCCGCGCAGCAACCTGCGCGCCCGCGCAGCTATGCTGAGCGGCCGCGCAGGGTCGGGGAAAAAGATAAATTATTTTAGACTTCTACTTTTGTTTGGCTTCCAACTTCTATGTAATCTGAGTTTTATGGGACTATTATATAGGTAGATTTGAGACGTTTTCACAGAGAGTATTAAGGGGATTATGTTTTAGATTGTGTTTTACGCAAGAAGCGAAGGAGATAAGGAAGAAGACCGATTTAGCACACCGCAACGAAGAGGGAGCATATTTTCTTGTGATTCTTGTTTCGTTGTAGCGTTGGATGCTAGTTTTCTTGCTTTGACTTATTTACTCTTGTGACGTACTCTGTTTTAATATAATTAGTTTAGTTATTATTTTCTTGTGTTTGTTTATCATGATTTCATATGAATCCATGATGGCGATAAGTTCTATTATGGGCTAATCGTGATCATGGGGTTGCAACGGATTTATTATGGAATTCTTTAGTTAATTGTTTAATACTTTAGTGTGTGATGATTGCATGATATCTAGTATTGGTTGTGCGTATTCGTCTTATGTGCGTCGCGAACATATAAGATAGGGTGTTAATCTCTTGTGAAGCGACGGTGGATCTTGAGATTTAGAACTTGCCATGCTAGCATAGGTTCATGTACATTGAGCATGATTAGTGGGTAACTCTAACAGTTTTATTTGCCCTATGTAATCAAAAGGAATAACTTGTGCTTAAATCGTTGTGTTGTCAATTTCTGTAGACATATAGGAACTCAACATAATTGATGACTATTCAACTTCTATCTTAATTGTGGATGCTTGGTAGAATGGTATTAATACAATGAAAGTTGGCTTTTATCAGTTTCGTGTTATTCGATTAATATCATCACTGTCACATGCTAAAGGTAATAACAATGGCTATAGAAGGAAGTAATAATGAAGTTGTGATCTCATGAGTGTTTTATTATTGATAAATTGAAGTGTTAGTTAAGTGGTTAATTAAGTAGTTAATTATAGTTAATATTTAATCAAAAATTTTAAGTGTTATTATCTTAACATTGAGAAGTAATCATACATTGGTGAGTGAGTTTAATTAGACAATAACTTAGTCTAAGTCTCTGAGGGAACGAACTAGAAAGTATTCTATATTACTTGCGAACGCGTATACTTGCGTGAATATTAGCGCGTGTTTTCGCCCTAACACCCGAACCGATCCAATGCCAAATTTTGGCTATAACAGCTATTCCCCAAATTTTATACGCAGTTAAAAACAAAGTTGGAATTTTAATCCTTAGAAATATTAGCGAAATTTGGTTCGCAAACCTTGGACGCGTCGTCCCTTGAATCCATCGTTTTTTTAAACTCAATCGCCCTGTAGTCATTGCACTACAGCTGTCGCATACGTCATCATCACCCTCTCTCTATAAATACCCCCCAATAATTAGCAACCATTTTACTCTCTTTCCTCTCTCTCTCTCTCTCTCTCTCTCTCCTGAAAACCTCCATCTCCGCCGCTGCAAGAAGTTTTGCTCAAAAATCCGGCGATTCAACCGGCCATTTCTCAATTTTTTTAGCCAATCCCTCCCTCAAGTTCCAAGGTACGCAATCCTTCTTTATTCCTACATTTCGTCGAGTAAATCTATTGTAACCTGTAAAAAACCGTTCGTGTTCTCCATCTTTACTTTACTGTTCTTCATTATAAAGTTATATGTGCATATGTGTATGCATCTATATATACACTGTACTTTGCTCTTTTAATCTTCAATTATATGTTTCTAGGTTTATATAGATTTCCCCCAAATTAACCAACAATCGTTTAAAATTCTATAGTATTTTAGTTCTTGTGGACGCGTCTACCTTACAGGACGCGTCCTATTATTAGTTTATTGCATAGTTTAACTGACGTAAACTAAGTTGTTCCAACAAGAATAGAGTAGACGCGCTATCAGACTAGGGCGCGTCATACACCATTTTTTTAATCTTTTAGCTGCTTCCTTTCGACAGACTCTCTAAGACGCGTCCTCGTACAAATCCTATCTTTAACCTTTCTTTCTCCTTTTCCTATGCCCATGCGTACCTTAATTTCTGCTGTCTTCCTTTCTTCTTCTTTTTTTAATCATAGACGCGTCCTCAACACCATTTTCTTTCCTCTTTTCAGCTGAAGGACGCGTCTTCATCTTCTCCATTCCATTCATTCAAGGTCCTCAACAAACGCCTTGAGATTTTTTCCCCACCTTCCATTTCTTTCACGACTGAGCCATCTGAGTTTCATAGGACTGCTTCATTCCTTGAGCCAGAGGCACGTGCTTTTGAAGAACTTAAGTCACAGAGCTCTATTATGTCGAACCCGAGTTTTGAGTCTATGGATGATATCCTTTTAAGCATAAGGAACATAAAATTGAAACGTAACAGAACTCCACCAGCCAGAACCAACTTAGCCATAGATGATTGGACCGATGATGAGATCGTCCCTACAACCCACTAGCCAACATCTCGGGTGATCGTCTCAGATGATGACGCGTTAAATGACCAGGACGCGTCCCCTCATCAGGACGCGTATAATGATATGAACGCGTCCCCTCACAGTGAGAGTGAGTTCGAGAAGAGGATTCCCGATCTTAAAAAATATCATGTTTCTCAACAGAAATCTGATCCCCCTTCGAACATTGGGAGCCATCTGATGTTGAATTGGATTTCGATTGAAAATAGCTCGATCATCTCCCCGAAGCAGAGAAAAATGTCTGGAGAAAGAAATAACATAAATTGGCTTGTGTTGGTCTTGATTCTACCGCAACAGACTTGAAAATAGGGTGAAATATGAAATATTACGATATGGAGGGCATATGGGCGCGCCCTCTGCGCAAGATGAGGCCGCATATCTTCAACATAGGAAATCAAAGAATTCCCAGGATGGTGCTTACTCCCAAGCTTGTTTCTCTAGGCGTGAGCGCGCCCTTGCACCCTTACATTAAGAAGATCATGAGGTGGTATGATGTAGCACCAGTCCAACTATCTCAAATTCGTACAAACTTGCATGGGCCTTGTACATCATGTACCATGACCTCGAGCTGGGCGCGCCCTCTATGAAGGAATTCAGTTATATTTTTTTTAGCATCAGGAAATTCATTCCAGGATATCACTTCTTTGTTGTCAACAAATAGTTGAATAACAAAGGTTTCAATGAAGGTAACCTATTAGACACCTTCCTTTGTGTGCTCTCTACCCCTGTAGATATTTATCATATTTGTAAACTGGATATTCCACTTTAGGATGTGCTAAATCCTCTAAGTGCAAATAACACGAAATTAATACAATTCATGCTACATCGAAAGAAAAAAATTGAAAAAAGTATAATATAAAGAATGTTCAAACAAAACATCTACCTGCCGCGAGTTTTCAGGAATGGATATTTTAGGAACATTCTAGGCGCGTGCAATAGTAGGTACTAACCGTTTCATATTCACTCTAAGGAGGTTTCCTGTTGATCATTTTAGGAATCATACAATCAAGATTTCAGATATCAACAAATGGAGTCTAAAGCAAGGTTAGGGCAACATCATTTCACAATTCAGGTTGTAAGAACTACATAGAACAATACATCATCAGTATAAAGAGGATGTACAGAGACCGCTGAAGAGATGAGTTTCCATAGGTATAATCTTCATATCTCAGAAGCCCTCGAGTATGGACTTTCCTTAGTATTAATTATCTACTTGTCCATTAAGCTATATACCAATTTATTTGGACAATAATTGCTAATTTGCTTATATGTGTAAGTTTGTGCGAGCCATATAACAATTGAGATTATAAGGGTAAAGGTATATTATAGAAAACCTGTGTTATCTAATCATTAACTGATGAAAATAACTTGTACCCGTACGTTAGGTTTTTGGTTAGGAAAGACGCCATAGATAACGGGCGTCTGTTGTTGCATCTGCCACACGATTTTGCGGAACTCGTTATGCAAGTAAATCATATGTTTCGGTTTTTTATTTTTTGTGATGCGGTTGCGGTTTGAGTTTTTAACAAACTACGCGGTGTAGTGCGATTTGCGGTTTGATATTGTAATATTGCGGTTCAAACCGCACCGCACCGCACCGCAATTATATATATATATATAATGTACATATAGATATTTTTATATATTATAGATTCATTTCTCGTTTACTATAATTTTATATTATAAATACTAATTTACATATTTCAAATTACCGACATATTTTTATTATTAATCAAAAGCATATTATTTTTAGCTTACTTATTAGCTAAATTTTTATTATATTTGTACTTAAATGTTAATTTTTTTGAATAAACAAACTGCATCATATCGCACCACACTTTTATGGTGTGATTTATGCAGTTTTCGAGGTTACACGGTGCATGTACGGTTTGAAAATTTGATCAAACCGTATGTGCAGTTTAATTTACGGTTTGAACAAAAAAAACCGTACGCCCACGCGACGATCACCCCTACCACAGCTGGCAAGTGGCAATAGAAGAAAGCATGTACTTAATCAGTGCTCTTTAAAAGTTTGGTCGAGGACGACAGGGGTAATTCATTTCATTTCATTCCAGCGCGTAATTCACAAGTTTTAGAAAACACAACAAAGCACATGAAGTGAAACAGACACTGCTTCAAGTACTTAATAATTGGGTATTTGTTGTTTTTCAGGATGGACTGATTTGGCAGGGGGCATGCTGCTTCTTAAGTATCACATGAAGCAGGTATACTGTTCAAGTTCAATTTTGTGGATGTAGCATTTTTCAAAGTTTCACCGAATCCTGACCTAAACTCCGGTACCCACTGTAACCAAAATGTTTAGCAGAGAAGTTTTCTTTTGAAATTTCGATTTTTAGTTGAAACTTCAATTTTAGTAGTGATTTTTAGGAATCCTGACAACTCGCTAGCAAAGTTTCACCGAAAATATTACATATCACCCATAGTCCCATGCCATCAAATGCAGCAATCATCAAGTCACCAAATGTATGTATTAGGACTTGATTCCTGGTAAAATTACCTCTTATTATCATGCTCCTATTAAGCCTTGTATTCTCGATAGGAAATGTACAGATAGTCAGACATACGCAGATTCATATACACCTTAATTAGACTTAAAAATTGCTACTTGGAAGAGTAAAACAAAAATGAAAACTAATTAGTACAAGTACTTTAACAATAATCTTATACTATATATGGTCTTATTATTTTATGTATCAAGGATTATAGTAAACTAAAAAGGGTATAAACCTCACAAGATTCTGCAGTCGTTTGTAGATTTATTCGACACGGCCACATGTAGAGCATAACAAGATATCAAAGAGATCACAAGGTTTATATAAAGCTTGACCACAGCAGACCATGTGCACTCTCACTCTTTTACCAAATTAGGCCTTCATATGCTTACATAACAGAGCATGCATTAGGGTTCTCATCACTGAACATCTGCGTTGCTGGAGGGTAAACTTCAGTGGCCACCCTTGGAGGGTAAATTTGGTAGTTTTGTGGTGGGAAGTAATAGTAAAACTCATTCTTCTTTATCATCTCCATCATCATTTCCTTTTTTGTGTCCTTTTCACCTGCTCCAGCCGCAGGCACCTCCTCCGGCTTTGCATCCTTTTTCTCTTTGCCGGCTTCTGTAGGTACTGCTGGAGCCGACTCTTCGGCTTTCTTCCCTTCTTTTTCACCACCCTCGTCACATTTTTTCTTTTCTGTAGCTTCATTACCCTTGACTTCTTCTTTCTTTTTCTCTGGTTCTTGCTTTATAACAATTGCATGCTTCCCTGTTTTTTTATGCACGTATTCAACTAACTTTGCGGGATCAAATACTCCTTTGACTGTCACTAGTGAGCTCTTTAGATCTGTGTCCGCAATCTCAACCCCTGTGAATCAATAAAAGAACTTGACTGATATGATATATATCCTACGATCCCCGGAATTGGTAATTTTTAGTAGCAGTATACAGAGTTGGTGAAATGGTTGACCTCGCGTAATACTTATAAATTGCTATCACTTTAATACTTAGATACTAACACCTAACAAAACCGATAAAGTAGATAACTCTTTGAAATGACACTAGAGCTCAGGCAATGTTTCTAACACCTCATCATATACTTGATCAACTCGTGAAAAAGTTTAGAGATAAAATAGATAGCTTAATTAACTGTCTGTTAGCTGATCATCGATTGATAATAATCAAGATGAATAATCAACTTCCATAATAGAAAAAAACATCAATGGAACATCAAGAGAAGTGGTTATTTTATTATAGTAGGAGAATGTACAGATTGCGACGGACTTTTAAATTAATATGCAATCGTGTAAGCCTTTTTCAGATTCTTTAAAGTACTCCTTCTAGCTAAGATGCAAGAATAAAAGGTAATTAACAAAAGAAAAGGGAGAGAAAATAAAATTAGACCCGAAGAAATCATGATTGATTATAGAATCACCTTTCATTCGTTCAATACGTTTCTTGATCTCTTGAGCACAAGCTTCACAATGCATGTGTACTTTTAAAACCACTGTTATTACCTGAGGCTGCAATCAATATTACAATACAATTATTTAAATATATAGATCCCATAAGGAATCCCAAGTACTCCGATCGTATATGCCCCCACATTGAGAATTAACAAACTAGGAAAAAACAGACATTTAACAATGGTAACAAAATGTAATGATTAATAATTAGCAACTCGTAACCTCTTTTTTCTCCAGCGGTTTAGGAATTTCTTTGTCCTTGGTTTTTTTGGGTTCTGCAGGCGGTGGAGGGATCGGAGAAAGAAGCTCAACATGGCGGTGACTCTTACGCTGAACCCTGGCTAACACTTTAAGTGGATCTGCCTTCTCTCCTTTCACCACAACCTTATGAGTCTTACAATCAGTCGTAACATCTTCAACCCCTACGCAAGATCAAATCATTTCAATATTTTATATCTAGGAGATGTACAAATAATTTTATAAATATAGATCGAGGAGGGACAGCATCACATCTTGTTGCTCGCTTGCCTTCCATCTCGATATAATCATTCGATTTTGTAAAATAGTATAATATTTTTTTTCACCAAGTATCGGGCCATTTTACGCGCTAAGCACCACAACTAATTCTGTTAGTACCAGCGCAACATCCAACCGCCATGATATTTCATCTAAACTAATCCAAAACGAAAAATCATTAAAGAAATCGGAAAGATCATTTACCTTGAAATCCCTTGAGACATGTACGAATTTTGCGAGCACATCCCTCACAATGCATGTAAACTCTAAGGACAATTTCTTGAGGTGGTGGTGGTGGAGGTGGCTCTTTTGGTGTTTTCTCAACTTTTGCAGCCTCATTTGATTTCTCTTTCTTCTCTTCTTTTGCTTCTTCTTTCTTCTCCTCTTCCTCAACTTTCTTTGGCTTTTCTTCTACCTTCTTTTCTTCCTGCAAAATCAATAAAAACCACACACAAAATCAATCAAAAGTTCATGTATAAATAATTAAATATAGGTCATTAAAAAGGATTATTTTAGAGACCTCCCCCATTGTGAATAAGTGATGATCTTGAGATTATAATTTGAGAGTTGGAATGTACGTAGCTAGAGATAGAAGGTGGAGTGAAGAATAGCTGCTTGTTTTGGAGTATTTAATTTTAATGAAATATAAAATGAAAGGGGGAGGCATCTAGATCTATGGCAGTAGCAACACTGATGAGCGTCATTATAATCGACGTGGCAGGAGCTGGAGGTGTCAGTGCCACGTGCATTCTCAATGTTTTCATCACTCCTCGCCGCTCACGGACAAATCTACTTTCAATCCCCGCTAGCCGTTTCTGGAGTATGGAGGAGTTTAAATTTACCTTTGTACAGGCTTAACCTTAATGATAAATTTTCACGGTGCGTCGGTGCATATATTTTGGATACTTTTCAAAGAAAAAAAAAACTAAGGTGCGAGGTATGTTTAAATATTCTGTAAACACAAAAGGCATGGTAGCTTTTTTCTTTGGCACTGATATGTCTGTTTTTGTGTCGTGACCGTGAATAAACCGGTTACTATAAAAGTTCAGGATGTTATACTATTTTCAGAATTTTATATTCTAACATTTCTCCTCATTCGAGAGCCTAATTTTGGGTCGAACCCGATTCATCTGCCAGCCTAACCTCTAATATCATGTAAACAAACTAATTATTCTAAAATCTCAAGGTTTTAGAAAATAATCCTTTCCAATATTTTATATTTTAACAGTGACAACTATGTCAAATTTCGAACATTTTTTTTAAATTGTGTCAAAACTTAATTTCGAGTCTAAAATAACTTGAAGTTTCCGAATTAAGACATACAAAACTTTCATGTTTTAAATAATGTCCCAAAAATAATTAATTTGGGTAAACAATAAACTCATCACATGTCCTCAAAAGATCATGATTTATTGATATACTTGGTAGTATTATTTTGTCGTATAAACTTAAAAGAAGTTATATATCTCCTTGATGTGAAACTTGAGTTCCACACTTAAACTCCCGACGTCCTCGTCAGGCCTGAACGGATAACTCATAGGACCAATATCGTACCTCTCTAGCCATTATAATATTATACTGGCTGATTTCATGTCCTCACCTCCAGATCTCTGTCCTTTATGGGATAATACCACCAGACTCCGTGTCCCCATCTCCGGAAACTCGATACATCAAACTTTCGAGAGTCGGCTCGGATACCGTATGTGACAACCTGGGTCAAATCCCAAGTATTTTTTAAAAATTGGGGCATGTTTCAATTCTGAATCCAAAATAAGGCGAAACCTACTGCCCTAAATGTAACCAACTTGGTTAAACAACAAGCTCACAACATACCAATAAAAGATCATGATTTGTTACTACACTTAGTAGTAGTACTTTGCCATATAAACTGAATAGAAGTCCGGGAAATATTAAATTCAGAGCAGTTTTTCAAAATTAAGAGCAGAAAAAAAGTGAAAATACTAAAATACCCTCCCTGATGCACATCAACAATCCTAATAAAAATTAATGTAAGGATAATTTAGTCTTTCCACACTTTTGTGCTCTAAATTTTAAAAAATTGCTCTAGATTTAACAATTTCCTAGAAGTTTTATATCTTTTTCGATGTGAAATTGGGGTGCACATGTGCTATGTCCCCAATGATCAAAGAAATAGTAATCATATTTTCCTAAACAAAAATCCTAAGACTTACCATAAAATGAATGGTTAGAGTAGGAAGTAGACCAATACAAATATATGGTCATGATCCTTGCCGTTTAATCAACAATCACTTTCCTATTTATCTTAAGGTCCGGATTTTTAAAAATTTCAGCCACTAAACTATAATTTTTAGTAGAGTACCAATCATCACGCTATAATTTTTAGCAGTGTCTCGGTCAATCTGTTTAAAATTATAGCAAAACGGTTAAAAATAAAAATATCATTTCGCTATAAATCCTAGACGATCATTTGTTGCCACATTTATATACTTAGAATTTGGAAATGGGGAGAAAAAGGAAAGAAAAAGATTTTGAAGATTTGTCACCTCTTCTTTGTATTGGTCGGATTTATTTGTTAATTTTTTGTGTTTGTTACCAAGGATCAAATGTTTGCAAGGTTGGTTTTAAGAAAAACAAATCAAAAATTGTGCTAGTTTGAATATGTATAATGTGTTAAATGATGATTTTGATGTTGGTAAAGTAACTAGTAAAGTATATGAAGATGAAAAATATGTTAATATTATTTATGATAAATGAGAAAAAAATACTTATTAGTGAACATTACGGGGAAGATAATAACGTGCATGAAATTAATGATATGTCAAAGTAGATGATAATGAATTTGATAGTGTATTTTCGTACTTATGCCAATGTTTTGATTATTTACAAGCGGCAATTTTTTTTAGAGCTTATGCCATAAAGTAAGGATTTGTAAGTAAGATTTATTTCAAACAAACGCGTGTTAAAAATATATATATATATATATATTATCGAATGTTTGTTTATAATTAAATGGGTGAAAATAAGGAGAAAGTCTTATTAATGATGAGGTTATATTAGTGTTAGTACTACGGGGAATGGTAAACATTGCCGAGATAACTTTTATGAAGGGAGGAACATGTAACTGCTATCAAAAAAAATTAATTAAACCCTTATATATGTTGGTGTTCCTCCGAAGTAAGAAATGAACATTTTCAGTAAAATGAAAAGTGGAGCCAAAAAATTTGGTTATGATGGACAACATCTTAGAAATGTGGTTCGTGAGTATAAAAAGGAGCATATGGGTGTTAATGATGTTCAAGCGGGGCTTGGACTTGTTGTGTCGATTGAATGAAGAAAATGCAGGATTTTTTTAGAACCCTACTTGATGAAGAACAAAGATTGAAATGCCTTGTATTGGTAGATACACTGTTTAATGACATACAAAAATTTTGGTGATGTCATTTATATGCCCGTTTTGGCCTAGCAGAAGCTAAACTTTCTCCCGAACTTTTGTTATTTGTGTGCCTGCATATGCTCTTCCTCAAGAGTCTTATACTCAAGCTCATCATCCTCATCATCATGAATATCACCATGATATTCCTGTTAAACACGACTAGAACCTGGATGAACTTTAGATTCTATCGCAACCACCTGAACTTAGAAGTCTTAATGTCATATCCACCCATCACCTTAGCTTTCGAAGAAGCTACCATAGTATTCTCATTAGACGTAACATCTATGCTAAGTACAAACTAAAAATTATCAATAGACCAAAGACGATCACCTTTTATACCTGTTGCATACACCAAGAATATAGCCTTCTTGGCCTTCACATCAAGTTTTCCCCGTCAACATAATAGTAGCCTGTGCAACCGAAAATTCTAAGTCTCCCATAATATACATATTTACCTGACCAAAATCTTGTAAGTTACATCTCCATCTAAAGATACTTGAGGTGACCGATTGACAACGTAGTGAGCTGTATTCATTGACTCCGCCCACCATTCTTTACCCAAACTAGCATAGGATCACACACATTGATTTTTCCCGTAATGTGCGATTAAGCCTTTTAGTAACCACATTCTGTTGTGGCATTTTCCACACTGTCTAGTGTCTAATAATGCCTTCCTGATCACAAATCTCCTTGAAAGTATCATTTATATACTCTGTACCATTATTAAATCTCAGTGTCTTCAATTTCTTACCAGTCTCGTTCTCAACCATTATTTTCCACTTCTTGAATGTGTTGAATACCTTATTCTTATATTTCATGAAATACACCAAAATATAGGTAAAATAATCATCAACAAAAGTGATAAAATATCTCGAGCCTCCTTAGGAAGTGACTGGAGCTGGACCTCAAACATATGTATGCACATAGTCTAATATACCTTTGCTTCTGTGTTTGCTTTTCTTGAACTGAACCCGGTGTGCTTTATCATACACGCAATGCTCGTAAGAATCCATGTAAGCCTTTTTCATGTTCTTCAACAAACCTTCTTCACCAAGATAATTTAGACCTTTCTCTGACATACGCCCAAGCCACCTATGATATGATCGAGTGCATTTACATGGGTTTCCACCACTACTAGTAGCCGCAACAGCTGCACTTTCAGTCACATTGTACCCAAAAGAGAATAAATATTTCTTTGAGAAATATCTTTCATCACTCCCAAAGAACCACGAACAACTTTCATCTCACCATTATGTGTAATGATTTTACACCCACCAGAATCTAAAACACCGAAATAAATTAGGTTTTTCTTCAATTCAGGAACATGTCCACATATGTCATATTTTAACCACTCAATCATGAATTCTAATCCCAAGTCCCATCATTTTATAAGCATGGTTATTTTCCATCACTACAGTTCCACCTTGGACGGCTTTATAAGTCATAAACCATTTCCAATTCGGATACCTATGGTAAGAGCAACCACAATCGAGAATCCACCTATCAGTGATTTTCCCTTCACACGTGACAGAATAACAATCATCACTTCCCCTTCTTTCGAAGCATAACCAACCTTTTATTCTCATGTGCATTTACGGTATCCTCGTTGTTCTTGTTCCTATTCCAAGTAACCCTTTTATTAGGGAAATTTGCTCTGTAATGCCCAAACTCACCACACTTATAACACTTCCTCTCCGCGGAAGGTCAAAAATTCGACTTGCCTCTCCCGCCTATTCCTACTTCAACTACACAGCTTGTAGAAATCATACTTAACTTTTTCACAATCAGTCTCTCTCAGGACTTTCACCAAACACCTTATTTGCACTACACAAGACACAACCTTGAAATAACTTGTGTGCCCAAATCTAATTCTGGCTCTGATGCCAATTGTTGGGTCCCAAACTAGGGACAACCCTTGACGCAGCGGAATAACACACCCGAAAAACTTATTATGTAGAACTCACACCGAGTTCCATCATTACAAGTTATAAACTATAATACAAGCGATAGTAAAATTAAAAAGAAGAACACAAAGAAGAAGATATTTTTTTGGCAAGTAAAAGAGCATTTTTCTTTTGTATATATTGATACATATATATTTTCTGTATACTGTATAATGCACATCACGAAAAAGATATAGGTAATTCACTACTATATAGATATGTTGATAACCATTGGCTTAGTTTAAGACTTAACCCAAAACACATTTTGGGAAAAAAATACCTGGTTCAAGTGGCCGCACCATGGGTAGCCTAATCCACTGTTCAGAATTTAAATACCTGAGATAGGAAGAGGCTATCCAAAATTCAGGGCGATCCAACCATTGAAACTCCGGAAAATGCAAAAATAAAATAGCTAACTTAACCCGAAAAATTTCTACGAATTTTTACATTAGCACAAGAAACTATCCTAACCTTCAAACTTACAGTTCAAATAAAATATAACTACAAGTTCGATACAAACCAACCTAAATAAATTAAAACAACTTCTAATGGCTAGCTCTCTCGATCCTTTGACGCATAAGGTTGTTGGGTGACCGCCTAACCTCCCCCTTTTGAATCTCTCTATTAGTCCTATGACGGAACACCTCCATATTCGAATGTGCGTAGGACATAGTCCATGTACTTCATTATGTAGATACCTCATGTGGCTCCGACTTTGGTAATGATATGTTTCTACCAAGATAATGCATCATACCGACAAATATCTCAACTAACAAATAATATTGTTTATTAATAAAATCTATTACAAGTAATAAATGAGTTGACCAATGAATAAGTAATGCGTAAAATGATTTATTATAGAATTTTTTCATTAGCCAGGAACTGAAAATTATCGAACGGTGGATTAAAAAGCATGATAGTCCAAGACTTTACATCAAAGACATGAAAGACCTAATGATTTCTATTAACGCAAGTGGGTAAAAAAATATAATCCACCTTGTTAATGGGAGGTCCAATACTTAAACTACCCCATTGAACATAGATTGTATTCATTACATAAGTTTCATATATGTAGTCCTATTTCTTCGCCACTTGCATAATAATGAGGTCCATAAAATTGTAAGAAAGCTTCCTTTTGAAAACCTTCCCAAGATTAATATCAATGTCATGAGCATGTAGAAAATATAGGAAGAAATATTATTATAAATATATATCATGGTCATGCAATAAAATGCAAAAGAGTATGAAGGTCATACCATGTATGCAAAGATAACATCTATCCTATAACCTAGTGCCAAGGCCAATATTATCCTCTCTGATAGCTCATAATGTGAGTGCCTCAACCCCCACTTTTAGTCCTACCTAAATGTGAAAACCTTATCCCTAATAAAGACTGACCTTGTCCATATTTTCTTTTGATAGTCTACTTGCGCTCCTTCAGATGCTGTACTTCAATCTCTCAGGGCCTCGAAAGATACGCTTAAGATGATATATTGGGAGGCTGTGATATATGTCGTGAATGTTGTGTAATGTCAATGATATTACGGTCTCTAATGTGTGCTATATGGGTGACCTTAGACTTTTCAAATAAGTCGATATTTTCAAACACCAGGTCTACACGTTGGACCTCGAACCTCCCTCATGAAATGCAGAATGGGTCAATAAAGGTGAGGAAAATGGCCCTAAACTCGTCCTGAAACTCAAGAGGAATGGAAACATCAATCTTCTGCTCAAACTCCAGCCCAATCATAATTAACACAAGTATAACATATTTGACAAACACATAGTAGCAAGTAATACGAACTAACAGACAATATTTAAAACTAAGAAATAATATGTAGAAGTAAAACATAATTTACTTTTATAAGGTCAAAACTCTTCAATTTTTTAAACAACTATTGGGTAGCATACATCAGCTGTGGATGTGGTACTGGCTTTTCAACACGCATGTGAGAAATGTCCATGTACCAATCCAGATACTTCACATTAGAAACATAACTAGAGTCATCCAAAACCACACCATGTGGATTCTCAACAAATATTATGTTATTCCCTAACAATCTAACAATAGAATTATAGAAGGGGGGATTGAATGGAATCCAGTTTCTTTTGGAAAATTAAAAACTCTTTTAAATATATATAAATGTGAATGAATATGCAGTAGTGCCGATTAAAAGAATTCAAGTATTCAAACACAAAGTAAATAAACAAGACTGTTTAAAAACTTTCTGGTGGATTGATCTTTCCACCAGAGATATATATAAAGATTAGAGAACTCTGTTATGCAAGAATGCACACAGTTGCTTACAAGTGTTTTTCAAAGATGGACAGAGAGAATTCCTAACAAATGTAGCTTTTTCTATTTCTCAGTTGAAATCGTTAAGTTAACTACGTGATACTCTTGGTTTATATACTACCAAGTTACATATAAATAAGATAAACAGTGAAAATAAGTATCTAAGTCTATTCGCATGTTGCTTCATTTCTGTATCTAGCATATCTGAATATCTTCAGTTAAGCATGGAAATGGAAATACTTCTGTGTTCTCTAAAACCTGCAAACAAGCTGCCACATTCCTTTAGTATATAATCAACCCATGTGACTGTCAAGTCACTTTCAACTACTATTTGAATTTGTTATCAGTCGAGACTTCAGTATTATCTGTCGATAATTAACTTAAGTTATCCATTGAGTCTCTAATGGATTATCCGTTGAAACTGTCTTGATTCATCCGTCGAGGCTTTGTAGTTTATCCGTTGAAAGTGTTTCCTTAGCAGTTAATACTCTTTCACTTATGCATAATTACAAGGCATCTGTAACACCCCCAGATCCGGGGTCAGGGATTCGGGTCGTCACAGTCTTTCTTTCCACAATATCACTTTACTTAATTAACAATAAATAACCTCATGCTGTGACCCCACACTAACACACACCACAACCCGTTATAGTCTCAGAGTTGAAATTGAAATAAGTACAAGTCTTTGAATCCACAATTTAAAAGTTATTACAACCCAAAAATGATTACTTGATAAGTTTACAATTAATTGCCATTATCTGCCACAAGTTATAATTATACATAATTGATTCCAAAAAGTAGAAGGTCTGATCTACAGATAGATCTACCTCTGCAGCTATAGCAACTATGATCTCAACGGGAAGGCGCGGGGCGCTTCCCATGCTCTTGCGCTGGGTCTGCTGGAGTCTGGCCATCTTTCCTAACTGTTGTTGTGTGATGAAGAAATAAAGCAAGAGTGAGCATTACAGCTCGCAAGATAATATATAGTGTAAACAATAACGCAAACATCTAAATGGATAACTTGCTGGAAACCTTTATCAGGTGAAAGATAATTACTTACTGGATATAAGCAAAAACAAGGGATGAAGTTATCAATTACTTCACTATACTTATATCATTTATAAGGCTACTTGAACTACCACTGTTCAAAGTATTATAGGTTTCAAAAGGTCATCCCATAGATGAGACCACAAGTTAAGACTTGAATAGATTCAATCTTTGAAATATTATTGAATGAAATAAGTTACGAGATACTTTATTTAGTCCCGATATATATATCCACATATATATCTTTTAAACATTTCCTGGAACCTCTGTTATGTAAAGTATGAACAGAGTTTGTAACATCCAATGAATTTTGGAAAGGAAAAGAATTTTGGCATAAACCCGATATCTTGTTGATCAGGCAAAGATACCAATAAGTAACATTTTCTACTAGTAGATGGATGAATCCCCCACCGGTCATCACCCTGGCCACATAGGGACCTTGTGCTGGACCGCCACCCGGCCTCTTACGCGTTGATGGACTGCCACCCAGCCACTTACACTTTGATAAACCGTACCCTGGCCTGTCGCTTAAGCCGACTCAATTAGCAGGACTTACTTCCCGAACGTTGGGCAAGTAATCAAATTGTTTTCTCAAAACAGCAACCACGTTGCGAATGTAAAATACACCACAGAGCCGGATCCCCCAAGTTTTGAGCGAGTATTTAAATCCCCTTCGAAAGGAGGATCTTAAATATAAAAGAATGAGTTTTGGGATCCGCCCTAACTTTTAGAAATCATTTTGAAGACTCGAAAACATTTTTAAGAATGTTTGGAGTACTGCTGATTTATTAAAATAAATCAGTCCCGATATATTAGAAATATCTGAATATTATTATTTAAATAATATTCTCATAAAGATAATCCTTATAAAAATAATCGAAGTAGAAGTTTTAAAACTCATACTTGAAATGAATATTAAATAACCAAAGATATACTTATACGAAAGTACTATCTTTATTTGAATAATCGAAAATAAGTTTGATTATCGAAACAATATTCTTTAATAAAATAAAGAATATTATTAAATAATAAGCGGAGTCATAATACCTCGAATGAATATTATAAATAATATTCATTAATTAAAATAAACGGAGTCATACATCCTCAAATGAATATCCAATTAATAATCATTAAATAGAATAAACAGAGTCATAAGTCCTCGAATGAATATTCAAATAATATTCATTAAATAAAATAAAGTTATCGAATAAACCTTATTCGATCAATAGTTTTGAAAACTATATCCCTATATATATAAATATATATATATAATATACTCGGGAACATCGACTCCCGGTTTAGAAATATGTTCACCTTTGGGTCCCCTATACTAAGGGTATACGCAACTACTGCTTATCTCTAGCATAGGTATTATGCAACTTATAAGCAATTGAATCAACAAATAGATAACCAGATTACGAAACAGACATGCATATATACCATATCAGCATGCTCCAATATATCGCAAAATTTACTAATAACAATCATGCACTTATCACAAGATAATGCATATACATATATTTACATTACAACAACAGTATAACGGGTAGAAAACTTGCCTGAGCGACTGGGGGTTATAAATGGCTTGGGACGAGTCTGGTAACCTATAAACAACATATAAGTTGGAATTAAACCAAAGTCACTTGTAAATCTATACTTTAACCAATTTAGACTCTAACGCTCGCTTTGCGCTTAATGATTCTCTTAAGTCGCTCGAGTACCCTCGGCTCCACCATTTTTAGTAAATTAACCATTACAAGTTTTAAGGCGATTCTTTCGCAAGTGTCTTACCAACTGCCTAACACACTTTACATAAATTTTTCATACTCCAATTAGCCATTTTAGATCTTTAACCTATGTTTCAAAGTAAGGCGAGGGGTAATGATTCGTTCGCGAAACGTCGTTACTTAAAACGGCCGTTTCTCCTAAACCGTACATCGGAATCAAACGAACCACATATCAAAATGAAGCTCGTAACATGAACTATCTAAAAATGGCAATGGTCAAAACCTAACAGGGAGTTCTCGTGTCCTAATGTTATGAACAAAAGCAGTCTAAAGTAAATCGGACATTACGACGGCTATGTTTACGCGATTTCCCAAATTTATACCATTCCAAATCAACCACCAATCAACCCCAATTCATTCATTCAACCAAAATCCATCCATACCATACTACAACAGCCCCAACACCTCAAGTTCTCCAATTTATGTTATTCTCAAACATGAATTTAAAACTATACTTAAGTCCTTTAACTAATCAATAAGATTTCAACATCCAATTTACTACAACTCCAAACCAAACTCTAAACCTACAAGCATCAAGATACTCTTTTACCAGAACAATCAAAATCATCCTAATATACAAAGTAAAGCTAGGGTTTGGAGATGTTATACCTTCCTTGAAGTGATTGGAGTAGCTAGGAAGCCTTAAGAAGCCTTGAGATGTCTTAGGGATGCTTGGATCTTAAAGGAAAAACAAGAAAAATCAAGTTAAAAATCTTGAAATCACTATTCATTATCTTTTTCATTGATTTCTTGGAGAAGATTGTGAATGATTTGGAGGCTTAAACTTATAGGATAGCTATATCTATGCATAAGGAGTACTAGATAATTATCTTACCAATTAATGAAGCTTGGAACTTGAATTTTGAAATTCTTCTTCTTCAAATGGAGAGAAAAGCCGAGAGCAATGGTTGAAGAAATGAAATGATTTTGTGTTTGTGATTTGTTTAGCTTAGCTTGGTTGCTTTTGATTTGTTTTTGGTTAATTACCTTTTTAACCTTGAACTTTGTGTGGTTTTAAATCAACCACACCTCCTTCCCCTTATGTCATGCTTATGTCACCTTTGCTATGTCATCACACCTTACTTGCCCTCTTATTATTGGTTTGATGACCTCATTATCCCTAACCTCCTTGATTAACTCCTAATTGTTTGCCTAATGACCGCTGATCTGTTATACGATTCGCTTAACTTTCGTTCTCGTTTCTCGTTTGAGGGATCATACCCGGGATCTTATTACTTGGGTTTCCTTAACCTTTCTCAATACATTATAATCCTTTTATGATCCTCTCTTATAATCCTTTAATTTAAATCCTTTTTATCCTATTACCTTATACTCAATTCTTTCCGTATCTAGTGGATTTCCGGGAAAAATCAAAGTGTTCAGAATTGGATTCTGACGATCTTTACGTACACTTATATACCATATAGAGTACTAATAAAATCTCAGAATATCAATAACAGAACCCCTACATAGTGTGGCATGAAAAGTTTTCTCATTCAGCATAATCCGCAAAAACACTATTCATAAGGGTTACAAAAAAGTTCAAAATTTTGGGGTTATTACAGTCTCCCCTCCTTAAAAGGATTCCATCCCAGAATCAAATAGAAAACAAATGGGGGTACTTTTCTAGCATTGCGCTCTCTAGTTCCCAAGTTGATTCTTCCACATTATGATTCTGCCATAGCACTCTGACTAGCTTGATCACTTTGTTCCGAAGCACCTGCTCCTTCTTATCCAGAATCTTTACTGGTCTCTCCACGTAAGTCAGATCTGGTTGCATATCCACCTGCTCGTACTCCACTACGTGTCTAGCATCCCGATGATACTTCCTTAGCATTGACACATGGAACACGTTATGAACTTGTTGTAGGTTCGGGGGTAAGGCTAGCTCGTAAGCTAACTTTCCAATCCTTCTTAATATCTCAAAAGGTCCAATGTATCTTGGGCTTAGTTTCCCTTTCTTTCCGAACCTCATTAATCCCTTCCAAGGGGATACCTTTAGCAGTACTAAGTCCCCTACTTCATATTCCTTGTCCTTTCGGGCTAGGTCTGCATACTTCTTCTGTCTGTCTTGGGCTGCTACAAGCCGCCCTCTGATAAGATCCACTATGTCTTTGGTCCTTTGGACCACTTCGGGTCCGAGCATCTTCCGCTCCCCTACTTCATCCCAGTATAAGGGAGATCGACACCTTCTTCCGTACAGGGCCTCATAAGGCGGCATTCCGATGCTAACATGAAAGCTATTGTTATAAGAAAACTCGATCAACGGCAAGTGATCATCCCAACTTCCTTCAAAGTCTATTGCACATACTCTCAACATATCCTCTAGTGTCTGGATGGTCGTTTCAGTCTGCCCATCCATATGGGGATGGTACGCTGTACTCATATTTAACTTGGTCCCCGCACATTCTTGAAAGCTCTTCCAAAATCTGGAGTTGAATCTGGGGTCTCGGTCTGAGACAATGGACGCTGGGACTCCATATCGCGTCACTATTTCCTTAAGGTAAATGTCCACCAGTCTATCGACTGTGTATCTCTCATTGATAGGAATGAAATGAGCTGACTTTGTCAGTCGGTCTATAATTACCCATATGGCGTCATGATTGGCTTTCGTCCTTGGCAAGCCTACAACAAAATCCATTGCTATCTGTTCCCATTTCCACTCGGGAATCTCCAGGGGTTGTAAAAGTCCACCGGGTCTTTGGTGCTCTGCCTTTACTCTTTGGCAAGTCAAATATTTGCTTACCCATTCTGCTACGTCCCTCTTCATGTTGGGCCACCAGTAATATTCCTTCAAATCCCTATACATCTTGGTGCTTCCCGGGTGAATGGAATACCTTGAACTATGACTTTCATCCAAAATCTCGTCTTTAAGTTCTTGAACATTCGGAACCCAAATCCTGTAGGAATACCTCATTATCCCCTTATTGTCTCTCTCAGTATGGATCTCTTCTCCAGTCATTGACTCTCTGCCCTCATTCATCATTCTTTCTTGGCACAATCTAATCTTTTCTAATAACTCTGGCTGCATTGATATCTCAAACAGCTTTTCAGTTCCGGTTCCGGTTACCTTTACTTCTATTTCCATTCTTTCGAAATCCCTGATTAATTCCTCCGAAGTCATTATCATTCTGAGCCTTTCCTTCCTACCGAGGGCGTCAGCCACCACATTGGCTTTCCCCGGATGATAGAGAATCTCACAATCATAGTCCTTGATTAGTTCTAACCATCTCCTCTGGCGCATGTTGAGCTCTTTCTGCGTAAATATGTACTTGAGGCTCTTATGGTCTGTGAAAATCTCGCACTTCTCTCCATACAAGTAGTGCCTCCAAATTTTTAAGGCAAAAACTATTGCCGCTAGCTCAAGATCATGGGTAGGATATCTAATCTCGTATTCCTTCAGTTGTCTCGATGCATACGCAATCACTTTACCGTGCTGCATAAGCACACACCCTAATCCTTTGTGCGACGCGTCACTATATATCACAAAATCTCCTTTTCCGTCTGGCAATGCCAACACCGGGGCCGTTACCAACCTTTTCTATATTTCCTGAAAACTGTTCTCGCATTTCTCCGTCCATTCAAACTTCTCTGTCTTACGAGTAAGTCGTGTCAAAGGGGCTGCGATCTTCGCAAAATCCTGTACAAATCTACGATAGTAGCCATCCAATCCTATGAAACTCCTTACCTTTGTGGGTGTGGTTGGCCTTTCCCAATTTGAGACCGCCTCTATCTTGGAGGGGTCGACCAATACTCCTTCTTTATTGATCACATGTCCTAAAAACTGTACTTCATTCCGCCAGAATTCACACTTCGAGAATTTGGCATATAACTGTTCCTCTCTGAGTATTCCTAGAGCTATCCTCAAATGCTCTGCATGTTCTGCCTCAGTCCTTGAGTAGATCAAAATATCATCGATAAAAACTATCACACACTTGTCCAAGTACTTCTTAAATACTCTATTCATTAAATCCATGAAAGCCGCTGGGGCATTGGTTAATCCAAAGGACATTACCAAGAACTCATAATGCCCATACCTGGTACAGAACGCTGTCTTGGGAATATCTTCGGGTTTAATCTTTAGTTGGTGATATCCAGTTCTCAGGTCAATCTTGGAAAAATAAACAGCATCCTTTAGCTGGTCGAATAGATCGTCTATTATAGGTAACGGGTACCTGTTCTTTATGGTTAGCTTGTTCAACTCTCGATAGTTGATGCACAGCCTCATGCTCCCATCTTTCTTCTTAACAAATAAAACTGGTGCTCCCCACGGAGACACACTGGGTCTTATCATACCCTTATCTAAGAGTTCCTGCAATTGGGTAGCTAATTCCTTCATTTCTAAAGGGGCTAACCGGTAAGGTGCTTTTGAAACTGGCGCCGTCCCTGGGGCCAACTCAATAGCAAATTCAATCACTCTATCGAGTGATAATCCCGGAAGGTCTTGTGGGAATACATCTTCAAATTCGTTGACTACTGGAATATCTTGTAAGTTGGGCACCTCCTTTTGCGTGTCTACCACATAGGCTAGGTAAGCCTCGTTTCCTTTTCGTAGCATCCTTTTGGCCTGGGCCATGGTCAAAAATTTCCGCGTCTACCTCTTTCCCCTAAATATGACTTCTTTCTTTCCTGGAATATTCAACTTAACTTTCTTCCCTTTACAGTCTATCTGAGCATCATTGCTAGATAGCCAGTCCATTCCAAAAATTATATCAAATTCCCCTAACTTAAAAGGAATCAGATCAACACTGAAAGATTGTTCCCCTATGCCTAACTCACAGGCGGGGTGAATCAGATTAACAAGAATAACTTCATGGTTGAATATTTATACTTGTAAGGGCTCTATCAAGGGTTCAGCTTTAAGTCTTAATTTACGCGCAAAGTCCCTTGATATAAAAGATTTAGTTGCTCCTGAATCAAATAAAACGTTTGCACTGACTGAATTTAGAGAAAGGGTACCTGCTATCACATCTGAATCTTTCATAGCATCCTAGACTGTCATGTTGAAAGTCCTTGCAGTAGGTGGCTTATTAGAAGCAGCCCTGCTTGCTCCCGAAGCTGCTGGTTTGTTCATTGGGCATTCCCTCTTCCAATGACCCGGGCGTCCACACTGATGACAAGTGGTGGTTGGGCGGATAATGGGGGTTGGCAAAGTATACTTGTCCGAATAGTGACCCTCTCGACCATACTTGAAGCAGATTACCGGCTTTCCTTTACACTCCCTAGAATGCATCCTTTCACAAGTGTTACAGGCTTGCAATGGGGGCCGAGACTGGTTGTAATAGGACATTCTTGACTTCTGGCCGCTCTGGCTCACATTTACACTCATTGGCCGCTTAAACCCAATGTCCTTTCCCGGTAGGGACACTGCTCCCCTATTAACTCTAGTTGGGAAGTTCCTTCCTGCGGATCCTCCACCCATGCTCATACTTTTCCTCTTTATTCCCTTCTTCTCTCTTTCTTTCTGCATCTGTTCACTTCCGGCTTCTACAATTGTTGCCTTTTGCACCAGAGTGGCATAATCAGTAAGCTCAAGGATTGCCACCCTATTCTGAATCCACGGTTTCAGTCCCTGCTGAAACCTCTTAGCTTTCTTTTCCTCGGTGCTCACAAACTCCGGCACAAACCTTGATAACTCAGTAAATTTTGCTTCGTACTCTGCTACAGATAAGTTATTCTGCTTTAGCTCCAAGAACTTGAGCTCCATCTGGTTTTCCATAAACCTCGGGAAATATTTTCCCAGAAACAACTGACTGAATCTTTCCCAGGTTATAATAGCATCTGTCTCCATGTTTTTCTTGGCCTCCCACCAGTAGTTAGCCTCTCCTTTCAGAAGGTAGGTAGCAAATACAGTCTTCTGTGCCTCATCGATACTCATAATCTCAAAGGATTTCTCCATTTCCTTTAACCATGCCCTTGCCTCAACTGGGTCGGCTGATCCGTGGAACTCAGGGGGCTTAAGGGACTTAAAAGCCCTGAAAGAGTTTGCCACATCATTGTTATTTCCTTGAGGGGGTGGGTTGGGTTGACGTTCCAAGTTCTGCCTTAGTAGTTGCATGAACTGGCCCATGGGATCCATGCCTGGGTTTGGTATTGGTTGCTCAACCTCAGTTTCTCCTTTCTCAGCCTCTATCTCAAATCCCTCAACATCTTATGTCTCATCCTCCTCTTCATACAGGGAGTCATCCTGTTCAACATAATCCTCGTCTTCCTCTTCACTGTGTTCCTGGTTCCTATCGTCCCGGTTATGGCTTCCCTGGTCCTCAGATCCAGGGTTCGCTCTAGTTCCAATCTTTCTTGGCGGCATGATACTGATAATAAAAAAAATTATTGGGAAAAATCAACGTTAGGTCACAATCATTCTCAACATTGTGCCTTGCACAGCTCTATAATGGGGAGAATGTATCTCGTAATTCTAATGTTTTATGACAGTTCTAATAAGAAGTGTAGTAATAATAATGATAAAAACAGTGATCTCGTCACTAAGGAACTGAACTGAAAGGAAACAAATATATACATAATGCGAGAAATACATAGTTTGATCTGGTCAAAAGTACAACAGTGCTACAGCCATCTGTCCCAAAAGTGATACACAATAGTCTATCTGTCTAATCAGAAAAAGGGATGCTATATACAAGTCAACTATCCCGGAAAATTGGCTCTTACTAAGGCCTCGACTAACTAGACAACTAGACTATCCCATCGTCAGTCCTGAATCACACACCGGAGCGGGTCAGCTCCCATACCCTTTCCATCGCACGACGGAAGATATAGTCGGCGTGCCGCCTGGAGATCCTACCATGCCTGTCCCCCTGGAGCGATCTGAGTCTCGCTCGGGACGTGAGCTCTATCCCCGTCAGCTCCCTCCTCAAGGATCAGGGTATAGCAGCCCTAGTCTCATAAGCTCGGGTACGCCTACCCGCCCTCTCCACATCCAACTCCCTCCTGGCCTCATCCAGCCGGGCCTCAGCAACAGCCACTCGGGTCCTCAGTACGTCCTGAACATAGTCGTGGGTTAACAAAGACTGCCTATGGGCAGGGTCGAGAGGTGGTGAATCCGGAGCCGCTGGGGGTGCCTCCTCGGTTTGCCTAGGCTCGGAAGTATGGGTCTCTGAGCTGTCATCATAGGGGATCCAAGATAGTGGTGGAGGGGTAGGAGCTCTGACCACCGGGAGTGTGGGTAAAGGGGTACCAGTGTACACTACCATAGGTCCGACACGCTCCTCAGCTACTGGGACCTCATCCGGGTCCTCCTCATCTGAAATAACAATGACCTCTGTCTCTGACTCCTCTGAGGGGTCCTCCTCATCCTCCTCCATCTCAGGCTCCTCCTGATCCTCGACATCTAGCAGTGCCTCATCATGCTCACGCTCGAACATCTCAGGGTCCTCTATCTCATGAGCCTACACATTAAATGAGCTAAGTTACTATCATGATACTTATAAGGGTTCCCGTAAGGGTTTTAACTGTCAGTTCTACTTTAAGTAGTCCGACCATGAACTTGGCAAAAGTTCTTATTATCTTTGTGAGTTTATTATTATATCGTCGCATCATCTCTGAGGTTTATAACGCTTAGCTCTGATACCATTTCTGTAACACCCCCAGATCCGGGGTCAGGGATCCGGGTTGTCACGGTCTTTCTTTCCACAATATCACTTCACTTAATTAACAATAAATAACCTCATGCTGTGACCCCACACTAACACACACCACAACCCGTTATAGTCTCAGAGATGAAATTGAAATAAGTACAAGTCTTTGAATCCACAATTTAAAAGTTATTACAACCAAAAAAATGATTACTTGATAAGTTTACAATTAATTGCCATTATCTGCCACAAGTTATAATTATACAGAATTGATTCCCAAAAGTAGAAGGTCTGATCTACAGATAGATCTACCTCTGCAGCTATAGCAGCTATGATCTCAACGGGAAGGCGCGGGGCGCTTCCCACGCTCTTGCGCTGGGTCTGCTGGAGTCTGGCCATCTTTCCTAACTGTTGTTGTGTGATGAAGAAATAAAGCAAGAGTGAGCATTACAGCTCGCAAGATAATATATAGTGTAAACAATAACGCAAGCATCTAAATGGATAACTTGCTGGAAACCTTTATCAGGTGAAAGATAATTACTTACTGGATATAAGCAAAAACAAGGGATGAAGTTACCAATTACTTCACTATACTTATATCATTTATAAGGCTACTTGAACTACCACTGTTCAAAGTATTATAGGTTTCAAAAGGTCATCCCATAGATGAGACCACAAGTTAAGACTTGAATAGATTCAATCTTTGAAATATTATTGAATGAAATAAGTTACGAGATACTTTATTTAGTCCCGATATATATATCCACATATATATCTTTTAAACATTTCCTGGAACCTCTGTTATGTAAAGTATGAACAGAGTTTGTAACATCCAATGAATTTTGGAAAGGAAAAGAATTTTGGCATAAACCCGATATCTTGCTGATCAGGCAAAGATACCAATAAGTAACATTTTCTACTAGTAGATGGATGAATCCCCCACCGGTCATCACCCTGGCCACATAGGGACCTTGTGCTGGACCGCCACCCTGCCTCTTACGCGTTGATGGACTGCCACCCAGCCACTTACACTTTGATAGACCGTACCCCGGCCTGTCGCTTATGCCGACTCAATTAGAAGGAATTACTTCCCGAACGTAGGGCAAGTAATCAAATTGTTTTCTCAAAACAGCAACCACGTTGCGAATGTAAAATATACCACAGAGCCGGATCCCCCAGGTTTTGAACGAGTATTTAAATCCCCTTCGAAAGGAGGATCTTAAATATAAAAGAATGAGTTTTGGGATCCGCCCTAACTTTTAGAAATCATTTTGAAGACTCGAAAATATTTTTAAGAATGTTTGGAGTACTGCTGATTTATTAAAATAAATCAGTCCCGATATATTAGAAATATCTGAATATTATTATTTAAATAATATTCTCATAAAGATAATCCTTATAAAAATAATCGAAGTAGAAGTTTTAAAACTCATACTTGAAATGAATATTAAATAACCAAAGATATACTTATACGAAAGTACTATCTTTATTTGAATAATCGAAAATAAGTTTGATTATCGAAACAATATTCTTTAATAAAATAAAGAATATTATTAAATAATAAGCGGAGTCATAATACCTCGAATGAATATTATAAATAATATTCATTAATTAAAATAAACGGAGTCATACATCCTCAAATGAATATCCAATTAATAATCATTAAATAGAATAAACAGAGTCATAAGTCCTCGAATGAATATTCAAATAATATTCATTAAATAAAATAAAGTTATCGAATAAACCTTATTCGATCAATAGTTTTGAAAACTATATCCCTATATATATAAATATATATATATAATATACTCGGGAACATCGACTCCCGGTTTAGAAATATGTTCACCTTTGGGTCCCCTATACTAAGGGTATACGCAACTACTGCTTATCTCTAGCATAGGTATTATGCAACTTATAAGCAATTGAATCAACAAATAGATAACCAGATTACGAAACAGACATGCATATATACCATATCAGCATGCTCCAATATATCGCAAAATTTGCTAATAACAATCATGCACTTATCACAAGATAATGCATATACATATATTTACATCACAACAACAGTATAACGGGTAGAAAACTTGCCTGAGCGACTGGGGGTTATAAATGGCTTGGGACGAGTCTGGTAACCTATAAACAACATATAAGTTGGAATTAAACCAAAGTCACTTGTAAATCTATACTTTAACCAATTTAGACTCTAACGCTCGCTTTGCGCTTAATGATTCTCTTAAGTCGCTCGAGTACCCTCGGCTCCACCATTTTTAGTAAATTAATCATTACGAGTTTTAAGGCGATTCTTTCGCGAGTGTCTTACCAACTGCCTAACACACTTTACATAAATGTTTCATACTCCAATTAGCCATTTTAGATCTTTAACCTATGTTTCAAAGTAAGGCGAGGGGTAATGATTCGTTCGCGAAATGTCGTTACTTAAAACGGCCGTTTCTCCTAAACCGTACATCAGAATCAAACGAACCACATATCAAAACGAAGCTCGTAACATGAACTATCTAAAAATGGCAATGGTCAAAACCTAGCAGGGAGTTCTCGTGTCCTAATGTTATGAACAAAAGCAGTCTAAAGTAAATCGGACATTACGACGACTATGTTTACGCGATTTCCCAAATTTATACCATTCCAAATCAACCACCAATCAACCCCAATTCATTCATACAACCAAAATCCATCCATACCATACTACAACAGCCCCAACACCTCAAGTTCTCCAATTTATGTTATTCTCAAACATGAATTTAAAACTATACTTAAGTCCTTTAACTAATCAATAAGATTTCAACATCCAATTTACTACAACTCCAACCCAAACTCTAAACCTACAAGCATCAAGATACTCTTTTACCATAACAATCAAAATCATCCTAATATACAAAGTAAAGCTAGGGTTTGGAGATGTTATACCTTCCTTGAAGTGATTGGAGTAGTTAGGAAGCCTTAAGAAGCCTTGAGATGTCTTAGGGATGCTTGGATCTTAAAGGAAAAACAAGAAAAATCAAGTTAAAAATCTTGAAATCACTATTCATTATCTTCTTCATTGATTTCTTGGAGAAGATTGTGAATGATTTGGAGGCTTGAACTTATAGGATAGCTATATCTATGCATAAGGAGTACTAGATAATTATCTTACCAATTAAGGAAGCTTGGAACTTGAATTTTGAAATTCTTCTTCTTGAAATGGAGAGAAAAGCCGAGAGCAATGGTTGAAGAAATGAAATGATTTTGTGGTTGTGATTTGTTTAGCTTAGCTTGGTTGCTTTTGATTTGTTTTTGGTTAATTACCTTTTTAACCTTGAACTTTGTGTGGTTTTAAATCAACCACACCTCCTTCCCCTTATGTCATGCTTATGTCTCCTTTGCTATGTCATCACCCCTTACTTGCCCTCTTCTTATTGGTTTGATAACCTCATCATCCCTAACCTCCTTGATTAACTCCTAATTGTTTGCCTAATGACCGCTGATCTGTTATACGGTTCGCTTAACTTTCGTTCTCGTTTCTCGTTTGAGGGATCATACCCGGGATCTTATTACTTGGGTTTCCTTAACCTTTCTCAATACATTATAATCCTTTTATGATCCTCTCTTATAATCCTTTAATTTAAATCCTTTTTATCCTGTTATCTTATACTCAATTCTTTCCGTATCTAGTGGATTTCCGGGAAAAATTAAAGTGCTCGGAATTGGATTCTGACGATCTTTACATACACTTATATACCATATAGAGTACTAATAAAATCTCAGAATATCAATAACAGAACACCTACATAGTGTGGCATGAAAAGTTTTCTCATTCAGCATAATCAGCAAAAATACTATTCATAAGGGTTACAAAAAAGTTCAAAATTTTGGGGTTATTATAGCATCTCTTATTTATAATTAGCCAATCTATTTTTCATATATTGCTAGTAGTCAATATGACTTAAAATTTCCAATAACTTCTAAACCTCTAAGTAATTACAATATACAGAAATATGCTACAAAAACTTATTGAAATATAAGCTACTCTATCAACGGATGAACAAGTGTGGTTATCCATTAATAGTTACAAAAATACTTAATTAAATCTACTAAGGTGTTTTGGTGAATTATCATCAAGCCTACAACATATTCCTAACAATCTCCCCCAATTTATGTCTAATAGAATTATAGGCATAAATTTAGGAGTACTTAATAATAACAAAAACCCTATTCAAATTAAACAGATAACTGTAGATAAAAATGCTAAGTGTTGTATATTATTAAAAATTTGTACCAGGAGAGTTTGTAGAAATCTCACATGTCATTTTCAAGGCGCTCCTCTTGACTGAGCAGATTAATTCTTTTTCCTTGATTGTCTAGTTTTCTTTCCCAGTTTCTCATTGTTCTGTTCTATCTGATTTTTGAAGTTATTTATAGAACTCAGATTCATTTTCATTATTGAAATCCAGCATCTCCTGCATTTCCTTGAGAGTATCATTGTTTGATATTTTCAGCTGGTCTTTAAGTCTAAAGAATCTTCTGGTAAATCTTTCATCCCTAAAATCCATCATCCAATATGGTCTCAAATACACTCTACTTCCAGTGTATAAAATAGTTAATACTCTTGGTAGTGCATTTGGATCTCTCCAGCTTTGTCTGATTTGTTGTATTTTGTTAAGCACTTCTGTTTTGGCCACCTTGGTGAATCCAAATCCCTATTTATAGCAGAGAATACTTTTACCAAGACACTGTAGCCTTCATTTAGAATCCAATATAGAGGCCAAGTTATTTTCTTTCCACCCTTATACCTGAACACCAACCTCTATGGAAATCTGTAGGAAGCATCAATTGCTCTAATTTCGTCCAGTTCATCCAGGTAGAGGTTGAGGTCTGAAAATTATTTTATGTCACAATGAAGAGTTGATCTTCCTTGTTGACTGTTATCTTAGGTTTGGACAATAATTTTAGTTGGGATAAAACTGGTTTGACTTATTTTCTGGCTGATTTCTTCCTTCTTTTCTTGGTGGGAATGGATAGGTTTAGCTCAGGGATTGGTAGGCTTTCCCAGTCTATTGGTTCATCTTTTGAAATTATTGGCTCACTATGAAAATTCACATCATGTTGGACCTTGAACTCAACTTGCTCCATTGTTGGCACAGTTGTTTGATTTGTTATGGAAGACTGAGTTGGCTTGGATTCTTCTTTTTCATCTTTAAACAACTTCCTATTGGCTCTAATATTTACCCGTTTTATAGATTTTTGCTTGGGTTCATCTTGCTTCTCCGTTTTAGTTTTGGTAGCAGGATTTTCACCTTTTTGCTCAGCTTCTTTGGCAGCCTGCTTTTCTCAGATTTAAGCCTCAGCTTCTTTTCCTTTTTGGCTTCTCCAAACTGAGGATGACCACTCATCATACCGATCAAACTCTCATGTGTGTAGATCATTGCCATCCTTTTCTTCAGTATGGGGTCTTTGGTAGATTTGAAGTTTGTAATTGATTTACCCAATAGCTTCAATTCATCAGGTCGAAGAGTGGAATAGACTTGGTCTATTGGATTTTTGATTGAGATTTTTGATGAATGATTTTTAGGCTTCAAAACCACAATGGACTGTTGATGTCTTTTTGTTGAAGTTTGTCCTTTTTTCCAAGTTCCCTAGCTTCATTTCATCCAAAGAGTTTGGCTTCAATTAAGTGGGATGCTTCACAGATTTTTTTTTTATTTTTAATTGAACCAAACACCTTCTCAATTCTTTCATCTATCCTTTGTTTCTGTTCCTTCAGCTTCAGTTCAGCTTCTGTAAGAGTTATGAGATCTATATTATCCATAACTGGTGTCTTTGAGAATGTGATAGCTGGAACTTATACTTTTGAGATTTGTACATGCATATCATTCTCCTCCTTTTTGTTAGCATCAAGTAGATCAGGGTTTGAGGTTTATGCAGCCATCAGTTGTTGAAGGAGATGAGTTTGAGGCTTCTTGATTTGAGAGTATCTTGGCCACTGAGTTCTCTACATTTGTCAATCTTGAACTCAATGCCTTAAACCTTCCTACTTAGATCACTTTCTTTTCTGAGTTTCTGTTGAATGTTCTTCATTGTTGACTCAGGAAGCTTGATCTCTATTTCTCATTTAAGCCTTTCTTGACTTCATCAATTGTGTTCTTGAGCTCATCCACATCTTGATTCTGTTTAATAGTCTAAATTTTATGCAACTATAGAGGTTCAAGATGGGCTTCTAGAAGACATCTGGTACTGATATTAGTGGTGGCTTGAAGGGATGATTGAGTCTTGTGAATTAGCTTGAACATTATAGAGTTGAAATGATGATAACTACAATCCTTTGTTAGCATCCAGGCTGGAGTGTCTGTAGATGAACTAGGGCATGCATATCCCCCTATGTTCATGTCATCTACATCAATATCTTCCCCTTTTGACTCATCCCCATAAGAGTCACCAGAATCATACTGGAAATCATCACCAAGTGTAGGTGAAAAAGAGTTGATTGCATCCTTTGCTTTAGCATTGAAGCTGTAGTATGTACCAGATTAAGAGTCCTCTCTACATCCTCATTGCCCTATTCAGCCAAAATTTGATAGGTCAGAACATGATGAGTAAATATCTCAGCATCCAAAGAGATGGAATTTATAACAACTTGATAGTCCTGCTGAAATAGCCTCTCTTTATCTGCATCATTGACATTCCTTAACTCACTTGCAATGGTTTCCTCCCTTATTTTTCCTGTACCTGCCTTTCTCTCATTTTCTCTCTTTTGCATCAAGGGCTCCCCTTGGCTCCCTACCCTCACACCCTCACCTTCACCATCTAAGGTGGAACTCCTCTCACTCACTATTACCACTGGAAGAAATAGCATGTGGAAGTTCACTCATTTCCTTTCCTTTTGCCTGAGAGCAACTCAGCCTCTCACTCAAGTCACTCCATTCCCTCAAACCTATGAGTGATTGTACAACTACTAAGTCATCTACACTTGTCACAATTTTGGATATATCAAGTTATGTAGAGACTTTCAACGAATAAGGGATATCCATCGAGTAGTAGTTATGAATATCAACAGATTATTGCTGTTAAGCTTATCCGTCGAGTAGGGCTGATCATTCGATCAGTTCGGTCCAAAACCGAACCGAACCGAATAGACCGAAAACCAAATTGCTTATTTTTTGTGGAACCGAACCGGACCGAAGTTAGAATTTGGACCGATCCAAAACCGAACCGAATTAGTTCGTTTATTCAGTCCGGTCCCTAAAGAACCGAATTTCTAAATTATCCAACCTGTAGTCCTGTATCATGATTCAACTTATTAATTTGCATATTATAAAATTCTTTAAACCAACCACAAAAACATCAAAAGAAATTCGACTCTAAAATTCAAATGAAAAACAAGGTCTGGAATCTGGATTATGGACATTCAGGCCAATAGGCAATAGCCATTAACTAATTAGTTTACAATTTACCTAATTTTAAAAGCAGTAGAGGTTCTCAGTACTAGTAGCTCACAAAATAGAATCATTTCCATTACATAAAGTTAAAATGAAAATTTTATAAGTTTTAAACTTCAAAGATAGTGGAATATCAATTTCAAGCTGTTGCTGACTTGCTGGTTCTCTAACCTCTGCAATTCAGTATTACCAGTCTGGGTACCACACATCACATATGCCTGATGTCTGAAACAAAAAATTAAATTATTACTAGAAATAATTCAGCTAGCAAATAAATAATTTAGCTATCAAATTCCAAAGCAATATCATTCACTGAATATCACAGGCTGCAGATTGTAGTTCAGTGCGGGGGTAATTCAGCTATAGTACAATTATCATTTACCAAATGAGTTCTAAGTAAAGTAAATATAAAAGCTGAGAATCAGGCCACTAGATAGAAGTCACAGAACAAAGAAAGTTGTAATCCTATATTAGGTCACACACACTGTAGAAGGGGTTGAATACAGTGTATAATACAATCAAATTGAATTAAGAACACAAGTATGTAACAAAGAATAATCTTATTAATAAAACAGTATTGCAATGGAACCGTTCTCTCTCAGTGATGAACAAATATCACGAGAGCTGCTAGGGTTACAATGAATAATATTCTCGATAATGATAACACTTCTAGTATAAACCCTATGCTATGTTTATATACCACACAGTTATAAGATAATCTCTAATTGATATCGAATATAATTCTGTATCCTAAAATATATCAATTAGTTATCTTTTCCTCCAAGTCTTCTATTCTTCATAGAATTCTTCTCCATGCATATCTCTTCTTGTTTTAGGCTTGATCTTCTTTCCCTTAAATCAGCCGCCTTCCTTATCTGAAAGTCTTCTTAAGTCCTGATATTATCTCCTGATGAATATCTTCTGATATCTTAAGTTCTGATAACTTAAGTTCTGATATCTTAAGTTCTGACTTCAGTATAAGTATTGATTTCCAGTAAAGTCCTGATTTGTCCTGTTTGTCAAGATCTGAAAACTAAACAAAAATCATTATTAGACATGACATCACAATATATCTAACAATCTCCCCCAACTTGTAAATTAGCATAATAATATACAAGTTCAATAAATATTTGATGATGTCAAAATATTAAGTACAAATGCATATAAGAATTTGACTAGATAACTACAACTCACAGTCCTTGTAGCTTTAACCATCTTTAAAGTCTGATATTAGCTTTAGCCTGTATATCCTTCAAATTTAACAGTTGTAGTCCTTGACCTGGCTTCAGTGTTTAATCTTTTGAATGTCAGGAGTTGTTCTGAGATAGTTCTTCAGAAGAGTTCTCTCAACATATTCAGTTCATTTATCATCCTCCTTTTAGCATCTTTAAGTTCAACTGTATATTCTCCTATTTAAAAGATAGTAGCCCTGAGATCATTAATCTTTGCTTTCCTTATCTCCTGATCCAGTCTGATCAGATAAGCTTTGTCAGACTCCAGATTAAATTCAACACCCTTAATACCCAGAAAAGTAGTGATCTTGGCGGTATTGGGCTTCATCTCAACTAAATCACCATTGTGAGCTCTGTACTTTGGATAGTATGGATAGTCAGACTTTACAGAGTAAAGTTCTTCTGCCTCTGAATATCAGATATTAAGTATCTGGCAGCACCATCTGTTGACCTGTTCTTCACTTGAAGTAGAAAATAAACATGTTACAGTTCTTCATAATACTTCAAATGAATTGCATCCTTTCTTATCTGGAATACTCTCACATCTATCATAAAATAAAGCATTATGTCTTCTTCAGCTTGGAGTTGTAGACCATCTGTACAGACTCTAATTGATTTAGTCTTTCTAGAGTTGTCCCTACTCCTGGTTCAGTAAGGGATGTAGGATCTGAGGTAGAGTTGTTTATTCTTTTCCTCATCAGGATTACCCAGTCCTTTTTTATCTCTAGCTTCCTTCCCTTGGATCATTCTACCCTGAAAAACATTTGTTGAAGTCTTCATAGGTTGAGCAGATTCTTGAGCTTTAGTAAACCCAAGTAGTAGAACTGTTGAAGGTTTAACATGAGCAATGTAAGAGGTTTCCTTTTCTTCTGATGTCAAGACAACTTGAGCTCTGTCAGAGGTTGCTTGAATATTCCTTTTCTCCTTCAAAATCAGACTTGTATCTTCATCAGCATTTAGTTCCAGATCCATGGTTGGCATATATATCTTTACGGATTCATCAACTTTTGCCTTACCCTTGAATCTATAATCAACTTCCACCTGTGATTTGGACTTGGCCTTAGATGCCTCTGTATTTGTTCTCTCTTTGATCACAATGCCCTTAGGCTTATGTGGTTTCTTTGCTGTGACTTGAGTTTTAGACTTTGACTTATATTTGTCATTTTCATCTTTCAGTCTAATCTCTTCTTCCTTCATACTTTCAATATCCATGCCTGGATTGTCCTTTAGGAACAGCCTTTTGGAGATCTCTTCATCAAGTTTCAGAGTTTGTTCATCAGAACTTATCCTTTTAGTATCAAAACTTATTCTTTGACTTATAGTTCTGGCTTCCCTTGATAAAGAACCCCTACCTTGACTTAGACCTCTACTCCTTTCAGAGTTTCCCTGGTCTTTATTATCATCATCCTTACCCTTCAGTGGTTGATCAGTTGTGCATTTGGACTTAATTACTTTCTCCCCCTTTTTGGCATCATCTGGTAGAAGCAGGGAGACAAGCAATTCCACAGAGTTTTGGATTCATTGAGTTGGTTTTGTTGAGCAGCTTGATTCTTTAAAATATCAGATAGTTGAGCTTGCTGCTTTTCTTGAGTCTTTTCTATATACTCAATGCGGTCAAAGGCTGGTTTAAAAAACTTTTTCTTGTCCAATGTGACATTCATGGTTTGCTTAGTCACTGTATCTTGAATTTTGTCCACCTTGGCTTGAGTTATTGAGTGTTGACCTTGAAGGTTCCTGGTACTCAATGCAGTAACTCTGAGCTGTGCTTTGAAGTCATCATTCATTAGCATTTCATCAGCTTTAGCCAGGTGCTCAACAAGAACATCTGTAGTAGGAACAAAATCAACTTTGTTCCACTCCTTGATCCATTCTATTCCTCTGTTAGTTTCACTCCAAGGAACTGGTGCATCCTTTTTCACAAACTTCTTAATCAAATCAGCTTTACAAACTGTTTGTGGAGGTGCATGTCCAGAAGGACCAGCTGCATCAGCATTTATATTTTTAGCAGCTTCACCAGTATTTTCTTCAACAGAACTTGCAGAATATTCAATATCAGCATCTTTTGATATAATGATTGTATGTGAAGTAATAGAAGATTCATCTTCATGAACATCAGCATCTATCAATGGAGTGGTTGGTGGAGTGTGCTGAGAAAGATGTGAAGTAGATGGAGCTTCCAGATACAAGACCAAAGGCACATCCAAGTTGTTGATATCAATTTCAGCACTTTTTCCTGGGTTGTCAGCCTGTACTGGAGAGTTTATTGGAGACACGGGAGGTGTAGGCATTGGAGTAGTCTCTGGCTCTTGGATTGGAGATTTGTGAGCTTCATGAAGTTCTGGCTCAGCACTTGGAAGAGATTCAACTACAGTAGGTTCTTGTGGGATCAGAGATTCCTGACCCCCTTCCACAGCTGCTGCTTCCATTCCTTCTTTAGAGATTGATTCTTCTACAGCCCTCCTTGCTCTTTGCTTTTTAAGTCTCTTAGCTGGTGGAGAGACTCTGGGAGCTTGATCATCAGCGTTTAGCTTTCTAAGCCTTTTTAGGGGCCTAGAATTCCCACTTTCTTTAGCTATTTGAGAAGAGACCTTCTCAGTTACTTCAGCAACAGGTTCTGATGGTTGAACCTGTACCTCATCATCAGACTCATCTCTTAAAATCATCTTCCTTCTTTTCTGCTATTCCTGAGGTACTGTCTTAGTCCTCTTTGCTCTAGAAGAAGAAGGTTTTACTTGATTATGTGCTGATGGATGGTTGGCATGTTCTGATGTTGTGTTTGTTGAGTGGCAGTAGTAGGTTCTGATGGTTATTGTGGTTGTTGTTGTTGTGGAACATCAGGATATAATATAGAGTAAGTATCAGCATCAGCATTTACAAGGGCTTGCTTTACTGCTAAAGGAATTCTAAGGGGCCTCAGAACTTTCGTTTTGTTATCAGCAGTTAAAAGGTCAGTAAAAGCCCTTTTTTCTAACCTAAAAGGTTCTATGTGTTCACTTGCTAGTAGTGGTTTATCTGATGTACAGTAACTGTAAATTAACTGACAGAACCTAGCAAAGTAAACTACATTCCTGTCCTCTTTCATTCTATCTCCTATAAAACATAACACAGTCTTGGCATAATCAAAGTGAGACTGGTTTAGGAGAGCATACCCAATTTGTTGAGTCAGAATCGGAATGGCGTCAAAATTTGAGCATTTGTTTGCGAACACCTTGGTGATGCAATCGAAGAAAAAGCTCCATTCTCTTCGAATATGTGGGCGTTTAAGTTGGCCCAACTTTTCCAAACTCTCCTCATACCCTAAATTAGCCATCATTTGCTGTAGCAATGGCTCCTCAACAGCAGAACTGAACTGGCAGTTCTCAGGTAGATGTAGAGCTTTCCTGACTGTTGCCGGAGTAACAATGTACTCCACCTCCTTTGTTGTAAAAACGATGCTTGGAGTCCCATCCTTACCACCATCATCATAAAGTCCCGTTCACCAGAACGTCAGAACTTGAGTTCCAGATAAAGTGGATGGCTGCGTCAAAGCGAACCCTATTTTACTATGAGCCAAGAAGTCCTGAACAAAATGAAGTTTCGACGGAGCGTCACTCTTGGTTAGAATGGCAGTGTTGTTGTTGGGGACGAACTTTGCTCCATTAAAGATTAGATCCTTGGGTGCCATTGAAAAAGAAGTGAGAAATAAGAATGCCTGAAAGGTGTTTGGTAAAATGCCTGTGTAAAAACCGTCAGTGAATATAGAGAATATGAGAAAAGAGAGAAAGTATTGAATACAAAAGTAGATAAAAGATTTAAAATCTTTTCTCTCTTTTATTATACACGCCACTTGACAGCAGTTAAGACGAATTGGAACAGTCTTTACACCTGTCAGCCATTCAGTAGTTAAGACAATAGTTAATGGGCACGGGAAATAAGTAATGATTACTATGCACATGCAGTTTTTCAATAAAAATTGTTCCCACTAAACAAGTAATTATGACTGTCTTTATCTCACTTAAACCAATATTCTGATAAAATAGAACCGTTCAAGTATTGACCAAAAATAAATCAAGTAAATAAATACTGCCACGTAAGCATCAGAACTTGACTATTATTAGAATTTAAAGGTCATCAGAATATGGCTTCTGTACTCAAAAAGTGAATGTTTATTATGTAATTCTTCACACAAATACTGATATGGTTTCCGCAGAATTTAATCATCGGAACTTCCATCAGAACTTGTCCTCAGAATTTATGCAACTGACACTTAACTGTTCATCTAAAACAACATTGATCACCACAGTAATTTTCATCATTCATATAGAGTGTAAGTGTGTGCTTTAAGCTAAATATCAGACAAATAGTAAAGTCTGATTCACTTCAGTACATCTTAGAAATAAGGCATAACTAAGAACTTTGCTCAAAATCTGTCATTAGTCTAAAGTCTACTATAGAATGAGTTCATGCATGAGTCCACCTCAACTGTTTTGTGCTCATTTTATGCATCTTTTGATATTTTTTCCACAAGATCCCCTCAGTGTAAGTGAGTCACAACTGCTTATCAGAATTTATACTATTATCAGAGTATTTCTCCAGTAATCAAAGAAAGTGAAAAGTCACCAAGAAAATTTTATTTTTCTTTTCTAATGCATATTACTTAATACCAGCAATGCACTTGGGTCTTCCCTTCCAAATACATTTTTCTCTAGATCTCAAAGAAGTACCTGATATTTATTTCTTTTCTTTACTTTTTCTTTTGATAAGTGAGGCTTATCAGCACTTAGTACATCCATAAGATTTACCAACATCAGAACTTAACAGATAAGAAGCACTATTCTAGTTTTTGACTTAGTAATAAGATACACAAAGTAAACCTAACCAAGCTCAATATCAGAATTTGCTTGTGTTAAAAGATTTCCACATAAACAATTACTTCAAACACGGGATCTTTAGTATATTAGAGACTACTAGGTCAGCATCTAGCACAGTTACCCTCATTGGATTGAATAGTCACGGAAACATTCATATCACTATCAGAGTTTAGAAATTCATATCAGATAACAATCAGCACTTAGGTAAATTTCAATTTATGCACAGATTACTTAAAGACAGTAATACCTGTAAATACTGATCATAAGGTCTGATGTATCAGAACATAAAATAAACAGATTTAGAGAAAGAACTTGAAACCATTCCGAGTTCATTTCAATCTTGTAAAAGTAGCTTCACACAGTGGTTTTGGAAGATATCTGCTAGTTGTTGATCTGTTGGAACAAAATGCAATTCCATTGTACCTTCCATCACATGTTCCCTTATGAAGTGGTACGTAATGCTGATGTGCTTTGTCATTAAGTGCTGAACTGGATTACCTGTCATAGAAATA
The DNA here is from genome assembly GCF_009905375.1 of Apium graveolens. Lineage (NCBI taxonomy): Eukaryota > Viridiplantae > Streptophyta > Magnoliopsida > Apiales > Apiaceae > Apium > Apium graveolens. The sequence continues at coordinate 4,381 of NW_027419714.1, read as the reverse complement.
GCACTTTGATTATCACAGTAAATGGGTATTTTAGAATATGTTAACCCATAATCCAGTAACTGATTCTTCATCCAAAGAATTTGTGCACAACAACTTCCTGCAACAATGTACTCTGCCTCTGCAGTTGATGTGGAAATTGACTTTTGTTTCTTGCTAAACCAAGAAACTAATCTGATATCTTGACTGCATTAGCTTGGTAAACCTTTTACAAAGTGTGTCATTTGTAGAACCAAAAATGATATCATCAACATATATCTGCACCAAAAGTAAGTCCTTTCCATGGTTGAGATAGAATAAAGTTTTGCCAATAGTCCCTCTGTTAAATCCACTTCCCAGAAGAAACTGAGCTAATGTCTCATACCATGCTCATGGAGCTTGCTTAAGGCCATAAAGTGCTTTATCAAGTCTGTAGACATGATTAGGAAATTTTGAATCTACAAAACCTGGAGGTTGTTCAACATATACTTCTTCTTCCAATTCTCCATTAAGAAAAGCACTTTTTACATCCATTTGAAATACTTTAAACTTTTTGTGAGCAGCATAAGCCAGAAATATCCTTATGGCTTCCAATCTAGCAACTGATGCAAATGTTTCATCATAATTAATTCCCTCCTGTTGAGAATATCCTTTTACAACCAGCCTTGCTTTATTTCTTGTAATTATGCCATAAATATTAGTTTTATTCCTGAACACCCACTTTGTACCAACACCAGATCTATTCTTTGGTCTTGGCACTAGGGTCTAGACTTTATTTCTTTCAAATTCATTTAACTCTTCCTGCATTGCTTGCACCCAATCAACATCTTGAAGAGCTTCTTCCACTTTTTTTGGTTCTGTCTGAGAAAGAAAAGAATGATAGAGACATTCATTTAATGTTGCTATTCTAGTTCTAACACCTGTTTTAGGATTTCCAATAATCAAGTCAGGTGTATGTGCTTTAGTCCACTTTCTTGCAGATGGAAGGTGATCTCTAGAACTGGATGCTCCCCCATGATCCATGCTATCTCCATCAACATTTTCTAATACTCCCCCTAAAATTATGCTCTCTGAGTTGGATCCTTCAGAATTTGAGTTTCCAGAATTATCAGAACTTGGCCCATCAGAACTTGATGAATCAGAACTTGAAGAGCCTGTTCTAGGTTCTGATGCTTCTTGAGATGTGGTTATATCTTCAATATGCTCCCCCTGCACAGGTGCATTTTCCTTTGACGTAGTCACCACAATTTCAATAACATCAGAGTTTAACCCATCAGAGTTTGTAGTATCAGGATTTAGACTATCAGAATTTAAAACTTCATTCTCAATCTCAGCTGATCATGATTGAAATCTTCAAGTCCAGTAATCTTCTTATCATCAAAAGAGACATTGATAGATTCCATGACAACCCTTGTTCTTAAATTGTAGACTCTGAAGGCTTTTGTGGAAAGTGGATATCCAACAAAAATTCCTTCATCAGCTTTTAGATCAAATTTGGATAGCTGTCCAGGATGAGTCTTAAGAACAAAACACTTGCATCCAAATACATGAAAGTACTTCAGATTTGGCTTTTTTTTCTTCACCATCTCTATGGTGTCTTTCCATGCTTGTTGATAAGTGTTGCATTCTGAGTAAAATAAGCAGTCTGCACAGCTTCAGCCCAAAAGTAGGTTGGTAACTTTGCTTCATCAAGCATAGTTCTTGCAGCTTCAATACGAGTTCTATTCTTTCTTTCAACAACTTAATTTTGTTGTGGAGTTCCAGGAGCAGAGAATTCCTGCTTTATTCCATGGTCTTTGCAGAACTCTTCCATAATCATATTCTTGAACTCGGTGCCATTATCACTTCTTACGATTTTCACAGAGTCTTTGGCCAATTTATCCAGTTGTTTGACATGATCAATCAAGATAGATGCAGTTTCATTCTTCTTGTGCAAGAAATACACCCAAGTGTATCTTGTGAACTCATCCACTATAACCATAGCATATTTCTTCTTTGTAATGGACATGACATTCACTGGACCAAATAGATCAACATGTAGTAGGTGATAAGGCTCAAGAATTTAAGATTCAGTCTTACTGTTGAATGAAGATTTTCTTTGTTTTGCCTTTTGACATGAATCACAAAGGCCATCAGGAGCAAATACTGATTTTGGTAGTCCTCTCACAAGATCTTTCTTGACTAGTTCATTTATATTGTTAAAATTTAAATGAGAGAGTTTCTTGTGCCAATCCCAACATTTTCAATTGATGCTCTGCTTAACAGACAGATTGCAGGACCATCAGAACTTTTTGAAAGCTTGGCTTCATAAATGTTACCATGCTTGTATCCCTTCAGAACAACTTTGCCTGTAGATTTGCTTACAACTTCACAATGTTCTTCAAAGAAATCCACATGATAACCTCTGTCACAGATTTGACTAACACTCAGCAGATTGTGTTTAAGTCCTGAGACTAGAGCTACTTTTTCAATGATGACATTCCCAAGATTGATATTGCCATATCCCAGAGTTTTTCCCATGTTGCCATCTCCATAAGAAACTCATGGGCCAGCTTTCTCCACAAAGTCTGATAGCAGGGCTTTATTTCCAGTCATATGTCCTGAACATCCACTGTCCAGAACTAGGATGTTTTTCCTGTTTCCCTGCAATCACAAAAACCACTAATGATTAGTTTTAAGGATCCAGACTTGCTTGGATCCTTTGGCCTTACTAAGTTTGTTAGCATTTGCAGCGGATTTAACTTCAGAGTTTATGCTAACATTTTTCATATCAGATTTTACAGTATCAGACTTTGCATCAGAACTTACACTAGAAGAAATAATGCTAACTTTCTTTAAAGAAGGTTTTATTTGATAATAATCATAGTACAAACTATGATATTCCTTACAAGTATAATGGAATGCCATAAACTACCACAATGAAAACAAGGATTTTGTGGTTTAAACCTAACAGTCTAACTCTTAACTCCTGAATTAGGAGGTAAAGAGTTTATATCCTTATTCTTCCTGCAAAAAAAAGCAAGATGGTTAGTGTTTCCACAGTTATTGCATTTCTTTCTAGGAGCATTAGGAACAGACTTATAATTATTGCTTTTATTACACCTTCCTTTCCATTCCTATTTTTCCTAGGTAGCTTTACCTTGTTTACATTCTTAATCTCTTTCAGCTTATACTTAAGCTGCTTCTTTGTCATTAAGCCTATGTTAACTTCAGCTGGTTTATCCTGTTTTAATTTGTCAGAAGTTGACCCTGCCTTAACTTCTGTATCAATATCTTTCATCTTTTCAGAATCAGACTTTATAGTTTTAGCTACAAACTTAACATGATTTATCTTTGGCTTAGTAGTCTGTTTAACAATAATTGGCTTAATTTGTTCAGTTCCTATTTCACTTTTATCATCTCCATAACCTAAGCCCTCTTTCCAGTTTCCACTACTTAGAAAATTCTGAGTTGTTCTGCTAGAGTTAGTCCAAGTCCTAATAATCTCTCTTTCCTTTTCTAACTCAGTTTTTAGAGATTGATTCAATTTTAACACTTCATCTCTAACATAAAAAGCATCATCTCTTTCTTTCTGAGTTTGATGGAACATAACTAACTCTTTTTCTAAATAGTCATTCCTTTTCTTAAAAGCCAGATTTTCAGAAGTTAACCTATCACATGTTAAGGTCTGATCTCTATAGCTAATGAATATGGTTTTAAGATAAGATCTCAACTCAGTAATATCATCAGTATGAAAAGCATAAGTTATTTGAGGTACCTTTAACTCAGCAGCATCAGAACTGCTATCAGTATTTGCCATAAAGGCATGGTTCACCTCATCTTCAGAATCTGAAGTGTCTGTCCAGCTTTTCTTCTTTGTGACAAGGGCCTTGCCTTTGTCTCTCTTTCCTTTCTTGCATTCTGGAGATATGTGGCCTCTTTCACCACAATTGTAGCATTTAACATTTGAGTAGTCTCCTCTATCAGACTTTCCTTCTTTGCCTTCAGATTTTCTGAAACTCTTCTTATCAGAACTTCCACTTTTCCTGGAAACCTTCTTTCCCTTTCTGAATTTCCTGTAGGCTATCTTTGTGATACCCTTCACCATAAGAGCACACAATTTCATCATCTCTTTCATCAGCATCCATCTCAGATAGACTTTCCGTTTCTGAATCCTCATCATTATCAGAACTTGATGAATCTGAATCAGACTTTGTGATGAGAGCCTTTCCTTTGCCTTTCTTTGAGACAACCACTTTGGGGAATTCCTCCTCAGCCTTAAGAGCAACTATCCTTGACTTTCTCCCATGCCTCTTGCTTCTTTGATCCATCTCAAGTTCATGAGTCTTGAGCATACCATAAATTTCATCAAGAGTAATTTCATCAAGAGCATAATTGTCTCTTATAGTAGAGACTTCAAATCCCA
>NW_027419713.1:0-1393 GCF_009905375.1 Apium graveolens | reverse complement strand
CCATTTTTTTGGATATCTTTTCATAATTTGTCCCTATGGATTTATGAAATTGCATTCGCGTTTATTTGGGGTCGTCCGAACGTGAATCGGGGCTGAAACCAATGAAACTAGGTTTTTAAATAATTCTCGTAGGCAGTAGTACACGAGGTATGGAGCAAAAATTGAGGCCCTTTTTTGGATATCTTTTCATAATTTGTCCCTATGGATTTATGAAATTGCATTCGCGTTTATTTGGGGTCGTCCGAACGTGAATCGGGGCTGAAACCAATGAAACTAGGTTTTTAAATAATTCTCGTAGGCAGTAGTACACGAGGTATGGAGCAAAAATTGAGGCGGCCCGTTTTTTGGATATCTTTTCATAATTTGTCCCTATGGATTTATGAAATTGCATTCGCGTTTATTTGGGGTCGTCCGAACGTGAATCGGGGCTGAAACCAATGAAACTAGGTTTTTAAATAATTCTCGTAGGCAGTAGTACACGAGGTATGGAGCAAAAATTGAGGCGGCCCTTTTTTGGATATCTTTTCATAATTTGTCCCTATGGATTTATGAAATTGCATTCGCGTTTATTTGGGGTCGTCCGAACGTGAATCGGGGCTGAAACCAATGAAACTAGGTTTTTAAATAATTCTCGTAGGCAGTAGTACACGAGGTATGGAGCAAAAATTGAGGCGGCCCTTTTTTGGATATCTTTTCATAATTTGTCCCTATGGATTTATGAAATTGCATTCGCGTTTATTTGGGGTCGTCCGAACGTGAATCGGGGCTGAAACCAATGAAACTAGGTTTTTAAATAATTCTCGTAGGCAGTAGTACACGAGGTATGGAGCAAAAATTGAGGCGGCCCTTTTTTGGATATCTTTTCATAATTTGTCCCTATGGATTTATGAAATTGCATTCGCGTTTATTTGGGGTCGTCCGAACGTGAATCGGGGCTGAAACCAATGAAACTAGGTTTTTAAATAATTCTCGTAGGCAGTAGTACACGAGGTATGGAGCAAAAATTGAGGCGGCCCTTTTTTGGATATCTTTTCATAATTTGTCCCTATGGATTTATGAAATTGCATTCGCGTTTATTTGGGGTCGTCCGAACGTGAATCGGGGCTGAAACCAATGAAACTAGGTTTTTAAATAATTCTCGTAGGCAGTAGTACACGAGGTATGGAGCAAAAATTGAGGCGGCCCTTTTTTGGATATCTTTTCATAATTTGTCCCTATGGATTTATGAAATTGCATTCGCGTTTATTTGGGGTCGTCCGAACGTGAATCGGGGCTGAAACCAATGAAACTAGGTTTTTAAATAATTCTCGTAGGCAGTAGTACACGAGGTATGGAGCAAAAATTGAGGCGGCCCGTTTTTTGGATATCTTTTCATAATTTGTCCCTATGGATT
>NW_027419712.1:0-29040 GCF_009905375.1 Apium graveolens | reverse complement strand
AAGAGGTGGTAAAACGATGTCAAATTGAGGATATGATGTTAACATGTTAATTGTACAAATATATGGTGAAAGTGAGTCTTATAGGGTGCAAAGTGACTCTAATATATGAAAAGTGACTACATGGTTAATTAGAACCAAAATGTGGAAAAAAATTGACTTGTGAAAGTGGAACTAAGAGGTGGTAAAAGGATGTCAAATTGGATGTATATGATGTTAACATGTTAATTGTACAAATATATAGTGGAAAGTGACTCTTTTAGGGTGCAAAGTGACTCTAATATGGTAAAAATTAACTTACATGGTTAATTAGAACCAAAATGTGGAACAAAATTGACTTCTATGAAATTGGAACTAAGAGGTGGTAAAAGAATGTCAAATTGGATGTATATGATGTTAACATGTTAATTGTACAAATATATGGTGGAAAGTGACTGTTATAGGGTGCAAAGTGACTCTAATATGGTGAAAAGTGACTTACATGGTTGATTAGAGCCAAAATGTGAAACACAATTGACTTGTATTAAAGTGGAACTAAGAGGTGGTAAAACGATGTCAAATTGAATGGATATGATGTTAACATGTTAATTGTACAAATATATGGTGGAAAGTGAGTCTTATAGGGTGCAAAGTGACTCTAATATAGTGAAAAGTGACTTACATGGTTAATTAGAACCAAAATGTGGAACAAAATTGACTTGTGTGAAAGTGGAACTAAGAGGTGGTAAAAGGATGTTAAATTGGATGTATATGATGTTAACATGTTAATTGTACAAATATATGGTGGAAAATGACTCTTTTAGGGTGCTAAATGACTCTAATATGGTGAAAAGTGACTTACATGGTTGATTAGAGCCAAAATGTGAAACACAATTGACTTGTATTAAAATGGAACTAAGAGGTGGAAAAATGATGTCAAATTGAATGGATATGATGTTAAAATGTTAATTGTACAAATATATGGTGGAAAGTGAGTCTTATAGGGTGCAAAGTGACTCTAATATAGTGAAAAGTGACTTACATGGTTAATTAGAACCAAAATGTGGAACAAAATTGACCTGTGTGAAAGTGGAACTAAAAGGTGGTAAAAGGATGTCAAATTGGATGTATATGATGTTAACATGTTAATTGTACAAATATATAGTGGAAACTGACTCTTTTAGGGTGCAAAGTGACTGTAATATAGTGAAAAGTGGTTTACATGGTTGATTAGAGCCAAAATGTGAAACACAATTGACTTGTATTAAAGTGGAACTAAGAGGTGGTCAAAGGATGTCAAATTGGATGTATATGATGTTAACATGTTAATTGTACAAATATATGGTGGAAAGTGACTGTTATAGGGTTCAAAGTGACTCTAATATGTGACTTACATGGTTGATTAGAGCCAAAATGTGAAACACAATTGACTTGTATTAAAATGGGAACTAAGAGGTGGTAAAATGATGTCAAATTGAATGGATATGATGTTAACATGTTAATTGTACAAATATATGGTGGAAAGTGAGTCTTATAGGGTGCAAAGTGACTCTAATATAGTGAAAAGTGACTTACATGGTTAATTAGAACCAAAATGTGGAACAAAATTGACTTGTGTGAAAGTGGAACTAAGAGGTGGTAAAAGGATGTCAAATTGGATGTATATGATGTTAACATGTTAATTGTACAAATTTATAGTGGAAACTGACTCTTTTAGGGTGCATAGTGACTTTACCGACTTACATGGTTGATTAGAGCCAAAATGGGAAACACAATTGACTTGTATTAAAGTGGAACTAAGAGGTGGTAAAATGATGTCAAATTGATAGGATATGATGTTAACATGTTAATTGTACAAATATATGGTGGAAAGTGAGTCTTATAGGGTGCAAAGTGACTCTAATATAGTGAAAAGTGACTTACATGGTTAATTATAACCAAAATGTGGAACAAAATTGACTTGTGTGAAAGTGGAACTAAGAGGTGGTAAAAGGATGTCAAATTGGATGTATATAATGTTAAAATGTTAATTGTACAAATATATAGTGGAAACTGACTCTTTTAGGGTGCAAAGTGACTTTAATATAGTGAAAAGTGACTTACATGATTGATTAGAGCCAAAATGTGAAACAAAATTGACTTGTATGAAAGTGGAACTAAGAGGTGATAAAAGAATGTCAAATTGGATGTATATGATGTTAACATGTTAATTGTACAAATATATGGTGGAAAGTGACTGTTATAGGGTGCAAAGTGACTCTAATATGGTGAAAAGAGACTTACATGGTTGATTAGAGCCAAAATGTGAAACACAATTGACTTGTATTAAAGTGGAACTAAGAGGTGGTAAAACGATGTCAAATTGAATGGATATGATGTTAACATGTTAATTGTACAAATATATGGTGGAAAGTGAGTCTTATAGGGTGCAAAGTGACTCTAATATAGTGAAAAGTGACTTACATGGTTAATTAGAACCAAAATGTGGAACAAAATTGACTTGTGTGAAAGTGGAACTAAGAGGTGGTAAAAGGATGTCAAGTTGGATGTATATGATGTTAACATGTTAATTGTACAAATATATAGTGGAAACTGAATCTTTTAGGGTGCAAAGTGACTCTAATATGGTGAAAAGTGACTTACATGGTTGATTAAAGCCAAAATGTGAAACAAAATTGACTTGTAATGAAAGTGGAACTAAGAGGTGATAAAACGATGTCAAATTGAATGGATATAATGTTAACATGTTAATTGTACAAATATATGTTGGAAAGTGACTCTTATACGGTGCAAAGTGACTCTAATATGGTGAAAAGTAACTTACATGGTTAATTAGAACCAAAATGTGGAACAAAATTGACTTGTGTGAAAGTGGAACTAAGAGGTGGTAAAAGGATGTCAAATTGGATGTATATGATGTTAACATGTTAATTGTACAAATATATAGTGGAAAGTGACTCTTTTAGGGTGCAAAGTGACTCTAATATGGTGAAAAGTGACTTACATGGTTGATTAGAGCCAAAATGTGAAACAAAATTGACTTGTATGAAAGTGGAACTAAGAGGTGATAAAATAATGTACAAATTGAATGGATATAATGTTAACATGTTAATTGTACAAATATATGGTGGAAAGTGACTTTTATAGGGTGCAAAGTGACTCTAATATGGTGAAAAGTAACTTACATGGTTAATTAGAACCAAAATGTGGAACAAAATTGACTTGTGTAAAAGTGGAACTAAGAGATGGTAAAAGGATGTTAAATTGGATGTATATGATGTTAACATGTTAATTGTACAAATATATGGTGGAAACTGACTCTTTTAGGGTGCTAAATGACTCTAATATGGTGAAAAGTGACTTACATGGTTGATTAGAGCCAAAATGTGAAACACAATTGACTTGTATTAAAATGGAACTAAGAGGTGGTAAAATGATGTCAAATTGAATGGATATGATGTTAACATGTTAATTGTACAAATATATGGTGGAAAGTGAGTCTTATAGGGTGCAAAGTGACTCTAATATAGTGAAAAGTGACTTACATGGTTAATTAGAACCAAAATGTGGAACAAAATTGACTTGTGTGAAAGTGGAACTAAGAGGTGGTAAAAGGATGTTAAATTGGATGTATATGATGTTAACATGTTAATTGTACAAATATATGGTGGAAACTGACTCTTTTAGGGTGCTAAATGACTCTAATATGGTGAAAAGTGACTTACATGGTTGATTAGAGCCAAAATGTGAAACACAATTGACTTGTATTAAAGTGGAACTAAGAGGTGGTAAAACTGATGTCAAATTGAATGGATATGATGTTAACATGTTAATTGTACAAATATATGGTGGAAAGTGAGTCTTATAGGGTGCAAAGTGACTCTAATATAGTGAAAAGTGACTTACATGGTAATTAGAACCAAAATGTGGAACAAAATTGACTTGTGTGAAAGTGGAACTAAGAGGTGGTAAAAGGATGTCAAATTAGATGTATATGATGTTAACATGTTAATTGTACAAATATATAGTGGAAACTGACTCTTTTAGGGTGCAAAGTGACTTTAATATAGTGAAAAGTGACTTACATGGTTGATTAGAGCCAAAATGTGAAACAAAATTGACTTGTATGAAAGTGGAACTAAGAGGTGATAAAAGAATGTCAAATTGGATGTATATGATGTTAACATGTTAATTGTACAAATATATGGTGGAAAGTGACTCTTATAGGGTGCAAAGTGACTCTAATATGGTGAAAAGTGACTTACATGGTTGATTAGAGCCAAAATGTGAAACACAATTGACTTGTATTAAAGTGGAACTAAGAGGTGGTAAAACGATGTCAAATTGAATGGATATGATGTTAACATGTTAATTGTACAAATATATGGTGGAAAGTGAGTCTTATAGGGTGCAAAGTGACTCTAATATGGTGAAAAGTGACTTACATGGTTAATTAGAACCAAAATGTGGAACAAAATTGACTTGTGTGAAAGTGGAACTAAGAGGTGGTAAAAGGATGTCAAATTGGATGTATATGATGTTAACATGTTAATTGTACAAATATATAGTGGAAAGTGACTCTTTTAGGGTGCAAAGTGACTCTAATATGGTGAAAAGTGACTTACATGGTTGATTAGAGCCAAAATGTGAAACAAAATTGACTTGTATGAAAGTGGAACTAAGAGGTGGTAAAAGAATGTCAAATTGGATGTATATGATGTTAACATGTTAATTGTACAAATATATGGTGGAAAGTGACTGTTATAGGGTGCAAAGTGACTCTAATATGGTGAAAAGTGACTTACATGGTTGATTAGAGCCAAAATGTGAAACACAATTGACTTGTATTAAAGTGGAACTAAGAGGTGGTAAAACTGATGTCAAATTGAATGGATATGATGTTAACATGTTAATTGTACAAATATATGGTGGAAAGTGAGTCTTATAGGGTGCAAAGTGACTCTAATATAGTGAAAAGTGACTTACATGGTTAATTAGAACCAAAATGTGGAACAAAATTGACTTGTGTGAAAGTGGAACTAAGAGGTGGTAAAAGGATGTCAAATTGGATGTATATGATGTTAACATGTTAATTGTACAAATATATAGTGGAAACTGACTCTTTTAGGGTGCAAAGTGACTCTAATATGGTGAAAAGTGACTTACATGGTTGATTAGAGCCAAAATGGGAAACACAATTGACTTGTATTAAAGTGGAACTAAGAGGTGGTAAACGATGTCAAATTGATAGGATATGATGTTAACATGTTAATTGTACAAATATATGGTGGAAAGTGAGTCTTATAGGGTGCAAAGTGACTCTAATATAGTGAAAAGTGACTTACATGGTTAATTAGAACCAAAATGTGGAACAAAATTGACTTGTATGAAAGTGGAACTAAGAGGTGGTAAAAGGATGTCAAATTGGATGTATATAATGTTAACATGTTAATTGTACAAATATATAGTGGAAACTGACTCATTTAGGGTGCAAAGTGACTTTAATATAGTGAAAAGTGACTTACATGGTTGATTAGAGCCAAAATGTGAAACAAAATTGACTTGTATGAAAGTGGAACTAAGAGGTGATAAAAGAATGTCAAATTGGATGTATATGATGTTAACATGTTAATTGTAAAAATATATGGTGGAAAGTGACTGTTATAGGGTGCAAAGTGACTCTAATATGGTGAAAAGAGACTTACATGGTTGATTAGAGCCAAAATGTGAAACACAATTGACTTGTATTAAATAAGAGGTGGTAAAACGATGTCAAATTGAATGGATATGATGTTAACATGTTAATTGTACAAATATATGGTGGAAAGTGAGTCTTATACGGTGCAAAGTGACTCTAATATAGTGAAAAGTGACTTACATGGTTAATTAGAACCAAAATGTGGAACAAAATTGACTTGTGTGAAAATGGAACTAAGAGGTGGTAAAAGGATGTCAAGTTGGATGTATATGATGTTAACATGTTAATTGTACAAATATATAGTGGAAACTGAATCTTTTAGGGTGCAAAGTGACTTAATATGGTGAAAAGTGACTTACATGGTTGATTAGAGCCAAAATGGGAAACACAATTGACTTGTATTAAAGTGGAACAAAGAGGTTGTAAAACGATGTCAAATTGAATGGATATGATGTTAACATGTTAATTGTACAAATATATGGTGGAAAGTGAGTCTTATAGGGTGCAAAGTGACTCTAATATAGTGAAAAGTGACTTACATGGTTAATTAGAACCAAAATGTGGAACAAAATTGACTTGTGTGAAAGTGGAACTAAGAGGTGGTAAAAGGATGTCAAATTGGATGTATATGATGTTAACATGTTAATTGTACAAATATATAGTGGAAAGTGACTCTTTTAGGGTGCAAAGTGACTCTAATATGGTGAAAAGTGACTTACATGGTTGATTAAAGCCAAAATATGAAACAAAATTGACTTGTAAGAAAGTGGAACTAAGAGGTGATAAAACGATGTCAAATTGAATGGATATAATGTTAACATGTTAATTGTACAAATATATGGTGGAAAGTGACTCTTATAGGGTGCAAAGTGACTCTAATATGGTGAAAAGTAACTTACATGGTTAATTAGAACCAAAATGTGGAACAAAATTGACTTGTGTGAAAGTGGAACTAAGAGGTGGTAAAAGGATGTCAAATTGGATGTATATGATGTTAACATGTTAATTGTACAAATATATAGTGGAAAGTGACTCTTTTAGGGTGCAAAGTGACTCTAATATGGTGAAAAGTGACTTACATGGTTGATTAGAGCCAAAATGTAAACAAAATTGACTTGTATGAAAGTGGAACTAAGAGGTGATAAAACAATGTCAAATTGAATGGATATAATGTTAACATATTAATTGTACAAATATATGGTGGAAAGTGACTCTTATAGGGTGCAAAGTGACTCTAATATGGTGAAAAGTGACTTACATGGTTAATTAGAACCAAAATGTGGAACAAAATTGACTTGTGTGAAAGTGGAACTAAGAGGTGGTAAAAGGATGTCAAATTGGATGTATATGATGTTAACATGTTAATTGTACAAATATATAGTGGAAAGTGACTCTTTTAGGGTGGCAAAGTGACTCTAATATGGTGAAAAGTGACTTACATGGTTGATTAGAGCCAAAATGTGAAACAAAATTGACTTGTATGAAAGTGGAACTAAGAGGTGATAAAACGATGTCAAATTGAATGGATATAATGTTAACATGTTAATTGTACAAATATATGGTGGAAAGTGACTCTTATAGGGTGCAAAGTGACTCTAATATGGTGAAAAGTAACTTACATGGTTAGTTAGAACCAAAATGTGGAACAAAATTGACTTGTGTGAAAGTGGAACTAAGAGGTGGTAAAAGGATGTCAAATTGGATGTATATGATGTTAACATGTTAATTGTACAAATATATAGTGGAAACTGACTCTTTTAGGGTGCAAAGTGACTTTAATATAGTGAAAAGTGACTTACATGGTTGATTAGAGCCAAAATGTGAAACAAAATTGACTTGTATGAAAGTGGAACTAAGAGGTGATAAAAGAATGTCAAATTGGATGTATATGATGTTAACATGTTAATTGTAAAAATATATGGTGGAAAGTGACTCTTATAGGGTGCAAAGTGACTCTAATATGTGAAAAGTGACTTACATGGTTGATTAGAGCCAAAATGTGAAACACAATTGACTTGTATTAAAGTGGAACTAAGAGGTGGTAAAACGATGTCAAATTGAATGGATATGATGTTAACATGTTAATTGTACAAATATATGGTGGAAAGTGAGTCTTATAGGGTGCAAAGTGACTCTAATATGGTGAAAAGTGACTTACATGGTTAATTAGAACCAAAATGTGGAACAAAATTGACTTGTGTGAAAGTGGAACTAAGAGGTGGTAAAAGGATGTCAAATTGGATGTATATGATGTTAACATGTTAATTGTACAAATATATAGTGGAAAGTGACTCTTTTAGGGTGCAAAGTGACTCTAATATGGTGAAAAGTGACTTACATGGTTGATTAGAGCCAAAATGTGAAACACAATTGACTTGTATTAAAGTGGAACTAAGAGGTGGTAAAACGATGTCAAATTGAATGGATATGATGTTAACATGTTAATTGTACAAATATATGGTGGAAAGTGAGTCTTATAGGGTGCAAAGTGACTCTAATATAGTGAAAAGTGACTTACATGGTTAATTAGAACCAAAATGTGGAACAAAATTGACTTGTGTGAAAGTGGAACTAAGAGGTGGTAAAAGGATGTCAAATTGGATGTATATGATGTTAACATGTTAATTGTACAAATATATAGTGGAAAGTGACTCTTTAGGGTGCAAAGTGACTCTAATATGGTGAAAAGTGACTTACATGGTTGATTAAGCCAAAATGTGAAACAAAATTGACTTGTAGAAAGTGGAACTAAGAGGTGATAAAACGATGTCAAATTGAATGGATATAATGTTAACATGTTAATTGTACAAATATATGGTGGAAAGTGACTCTTATACGGTGCAAAGTGACTCTAATATGGTGAAAAGTAACTTACATGGTAATTAGAACCAAAATGTGGAACAAAATTGACTTGTGTGAAAGTGGAACTAAGAGGTGGTAAAAGTATGTCAAATTGGATGTATATGATGTTAACATGTTAATTGTACAAATATATAGTGGAAAGTGACTCTTTTAGGGTGCAAAGTGACTCTAATATGGTGAAAAGTGACTTACATGGTTGATTAGAGCCAAAATGTAAAACAAAATTGACTTGTATGAAAGTGGAACTAAGAGGTGATAAAATAATGTCAAATTGAATGGATATAATGTTAACATGTTAATTGTACAAATATATGGTGGAAAGTGACTTTTATAGGGTGCAAAGTGACTCTAATATGGTGAAAAGTAACTTACATGGTTAATTAGAACCAAAATGTGGAACAAAATTGACTTGTGTGAAAGTGGAACTAAGAGGTGGTAAAAGGATGTTAAATTGGATGTATATGATGTTAACATGTTAATTGTACAAATATATGGTGGAAACTGACTATTTTAGGGTGCTAAATGACTCTAATATGGTGAAAAGTGACTTACATGGTTGATTAGAGCCAAAATGTGAAACACAATTGACTTGTATTAAAATGGAACTAAGAGGTGGTAAAATGATGTCAAATTGAATGGATATGATGTTAACATGTTAATTGTACAAATATATGGTGGAAAGTGAGTCTTATAGGGTGCAAATTGACTCTAATATAGTGAAAAGTGACTTACATGGTTAATTAGAACCAAAATGTGGAACAAAATTGACTTGTGTGAAAGTGGAACTAAAAGGTGGTAAAAGGATGTTAAATTGGATGTATATGATGTTAACATGTTAATTGTACAAATATATGGTGGAAACTGACTCATTTAGGGTGCTAAAGTGACTCTAATATGGTGAAAAGTGACTTACATGGTTGATTAGAGCCAAAATGTGAAACACAATTGACTTGTATTAAAATGGAACTAAGAGGTGGTAAAATGATGTCAAATTGAATGGATATGATGTTAACATGTTAATTGTAGAAATATATGGTGGAAAGTGAGTCTTATAGGGTGCAAAGTGACTCTAATATAGTGAAAAGTGACTTACATGGTTAATTAGAACCAAAATGTGGAACAAAATTGACTTGTGTGAAAGTGGAACTAAGAGGTGGTAAAAGGATGTCAAATTGGATGTATATGATGTTAACATGTTAATTGTACAAATATATAGTGGAAACTGACTCTTTTAGGGTGCAAAGTGACTTTAATATAGTGAAAAGTGGTTTACATGGTTGATTAGAGCCAAAATGTGAAACAAAATTGACTTGTATGAAAGTGGAACTAAGAGGTGATAAAAGAATGTCAAATTGGATGTATATGATGTTAACATGTTAATTGTACAAATATATGGTGGAAAGTGACTCTTATAGGGTGCAAAGTGACTTTAATATGTTGAAAAGTGACTTACATGGTTGATTAGAGCCAAAATGTGAAACACAATTGACTTATATTAAAGTGGAACTAAGAGGTGGTAAAACGATGTCAAATTGAATGGATATGATGTTAACATGTTAATTGTACAAATATATGGTGGAAAGTGAGTCTTATAGGGTGCAAAGTGACTCTAATAAGGTGAAAAGTGACTTACATGGTTAATTAGAACCAAAATGTGGAAAAAAATTGACTTGTGTGAAAGTGGAACTAAGAGGTGGTAAAAGGATGTCAAATTGGATGTATATGATGTTAACATGTTAATTGTACAAATATATAGTGGAAAGTGACTTTTTTAGGGTGCAAAGTGACTCTAATATGGTGAAAAGTGACTTACATGGTTGATTAGAGCCAAAATGTGAAACAAAATTGACTTGTATGAAAGTGGAACTAAGAGGTGGTAAAAGAATGTCAAATTGGATGTATATGATGTTAACATGTTAATTGTACAAATATATGGTGGAAAGTGACTGTTATAGGGTGCAAAGTGACTCTAATATGTGACTTACATGGTTGATTAGAGCCAAAATGTGAAACACAATTGACTTGTATTAAAATGGGAACTAAGAGGTGGTAAAATGATGTCAAATTGAATGGATATGATCTTAACATGATAATTGTACAAATATATGGTGGAAAGTGAGTCTTATAGGGTGCAAAGTGACTCTAATATAGTGAAAAGTGACTTACATGGTTAATTAGAACCAAAATGTGGAACAAAATTGACTTGTGTGAAAGTGGAACTAAGAGGTGGTAAAAGGATGTCAAATTGGATGTATATGATGTTAACATGTTAATTGTACAAATATATAGTGGAAACTGACTCTTTTAGGGTGCAAAGTGACTTTAACGACTTACATGGTTGATTAGAGCCAAAATGGGAAACACAATTGACTTGTATTAAAGTGGAACTAAGAGGTGGTAAAACGATGTCAAATTGATAGGATATGATGTTAACATGTTAATTGTACAAATATATGGTGGAAAGTGAGTCTTATAGGGTGCAAAGTGACTCTAATATAGTGAAAAGTGACTTACATGGTTAATTAGAACCAAAATGTGGAACAAAATTGACTTGTGTGAAAGTGGAACTAAGAGGTGGTAAAAGGATGTCAAATTGGATGTATATAATGTTAACATGTTAATTGTACAAATATATAGTGGAAACTGACTCTTTTAGGGTGCAAAGTGACTTTAATATAGTGAAAAGTGACTTACATGGTTGATTAGAGCCAAAATGTGAAACAAAATTGACTTGTATGAAAGTGGAACTAAGAGGTGATAAAAGAATGTCAAATTGGACGTATATGATGTTAACATGTTAATTGTAAAAATATATGGTGGAAAGTGACTGTTATAGGGTGCAAAGTGACTCTAATATGGTGAAAAGAGACTTACATGGTTGATTAGAGCCAAAATGTGAAACACAATTGACTTGTATTAAATAAGAGGTGGTAAAACGATGTCAAATTGAATGGATATGATGTTAACATGTTAATTGTACAAATATATGGTGGAAAGTGAGTCTTATACGGTGCAAAGTGACTCTAATATAGTGAAAAGTGACTTACATGGTTAATTAGAACCAAAATGTGGAACAAAATTGACTTGTGTGAAAATGGAACTAAGAGGTGGTAAAAGGATGTCAAGTTGGATGTATATGATGTTAACATGTTAATTGTACAAATATATAGTGGAAACTGAATCTTTTAGGGTGCAAAGTGACTTTAATATGGTGAAAAGTGACTTACATGGTTGATTAGAGCCAAAATGGGAAACACAATTGACTTGTATTAAAGTGGAACAAAGAGGTTGTAAAACGATGTCAAATTGAATGGATATGATGTTAACATGTTAATTGTACAAATATATGGTGGAAAGTGAGTCTTATAGGGTGCAAAGTGACTCTAATATAGTGAAAAGTGACTTACAAGGTTAATTAGAACAAAAATGTGGAACAAAATTGACTTCTGTGAAAGTGGAACTAAGAGGTGGTAAAAGGATGTCAAATTGGATATATATGATGTTAACATGTTAATTGTACAAATATATAGTGGAAAGTGACTCTTTTAGGGTGCAAAGTGACTCTAATATGGTGAAAAGTGACTTACATGGTTGATTAAAGCCAAAATGTGAAACAAAATTGACTTGTAAGAAAGTGGAACTAAGAGGTGGTAAAACGATGTCAAATTGAATGGATATGATGTTAATATGTTAATTGTACAAATATATGGTGGAAAGTGAGTCTTATAGGGTGCAAAGTGACTCTAATATGGTGAAAAGTGACTTAAATGGTTAATTAGATCCAAAATATGGAACAAAATTGACTTGTGTGAAAGTGGAACTAAGAGGTGGTAAAAGGATGTCAAATTGGATGTATATGATGTTAACATGTTAATTGTACAAATATATAGTGGAAACTGAATCTTTTAGGGTGCAAAGTAACTTTAATATGGTGAAAAGTGACTTACATGGTTGATTAGAGCCAAAATGGGAAACACAATTGACTTGTATTAAAGTGGAACAAAGAGGTTGTAAAACGATGTCAAATTGAATGGATATGATGTTAACATGTTAATTGTACAAATATATGGTGGAAAGTGAGTCTTATAGGGTGCAAAGTGACTCTAATATAGTGAAAAGTGACTTACATGGTTAATTAGAACAAAAATGTGGAACAAAATTGACTTCTGTGAAAGTGGAACTAAGAGGTGGTAAAAGGATGTCAAATTGGATGTATATGATGTTAACATGTTAATTGTACAAATATATAGTGGAAAGTGACTCTTTTAGGGTGCAAAGTGACTCTAATATGGTGAAAAGTGACTTACATGGTTGATTAAAGCCAAAATGTGAAACAAAATTGACTTGTAAGAAAGTGGAACTAAGAGGTGATAAAACGATGTCAAATTGAATGGATATAATGTTAACATGTTAATTGTACAAATATATGTTGGAAAGTGACTCTTATACGGTGCAAAGTGACTCTAATATGGTGAAAAGTAACTTACATGGTTAATTAGAACCAAAATGTGGAACAAAATTGACTTGTGTGAAAGTGGAACTAAGAGGTGGTAAAAGGATGTCAAATTGGATGTATATGATGTTAACATGTTAATTGTACAAATATATAGTGGAAAGTGACTCTTTTAGGGTGCAAAGTGACTCTAATATGGTGAAAAGTGACTTACATGGTTGATTAGAGCCAAAATGTAAAACAAAATTGACTTGTATGAAAGTGGAACTAAGAGGTGATAAAACAATGTCAAATTGAATGGATATAATGTTAACATATTAATTGTACAAATATATGGTGGAAAGTGACTTTTATAGGGTGCAAAGTGACTCTAATATGGTGAAAAGTAACTTACATGGTTAATTAGAACCAAAATGTGGAACAAAATTGACTTGTGTGAAAGTGGAACTAAGAGGTGGTAAAAGGATGTCAAATTGGATGTATATGATGTTAACATGTTAATTGTACAAATATATAGTGGACAGTGACTCTTTTAGGGTGGAAAGTGACTCTAATATGGTGAAAAGTGACTTACATGGTTGATTAGAGCCAAAATGTAAAACAAAATTGACTTGTATGAAAGTGGAACTAAGAGGTGATAAAACAATGTCAAATTGAATGGATATAATGTTAACATGTTAATTGTACAAATATATGGTGGAAAGTGACTCTTATAGGTGCAAAGTGACTCTAATATGGTGAAAAGTAACTTACATGATTAATTAGAACCAAAATGTGGAACAAAATTGACTTATGTGAAAGTGGAACTAAGAGGTGGTAAAAGGATGTCAAATTGGATGTATATGATGTTAACATGTTAATTGTACAAATATATAGTGGAAACTGACTCTTTTAGGGTGCAAAGTGACTTTAATATAGTGAAAAGTGGCTTACATGGTTGATTAGAGCCAAAATGTGAAACAAAATTGACTTGTATAAAAGTGGAACTAAGAGGTGATAAAAGAATGTCAAATTGGATGTATATGATGTTAACATGTTAATTGTACAAATATATGGTGGAAAGTGACTCTTATAGGGTGCAAAGTGACTCTAATATGTTGAAAAGTGACTTACATGGTTGATTAGAGCCAAAATGTGAAACACAATTGACTTGTATTAAAGTGGAACTAAGAGGTGGTAAAACGATGTCAAATTGAATGGATATGATGTTAACATGTTAATTGTACAAATATATGGTGGAAAGTGAGTCTTATAGGGTGCAAAGTGACTCTAATATGGTGAAAAGTGACTTACATGGTTAATTAGAACCAAAATGTGGAAAAAATTGACTTGTGTGAAAGTGGAACTAAGAGGTAGTAAAAGGATGTCAAATTGGATGTATATGATGTTAACATGTTAATTGTACAAATATATTGTGGAAAGTGACTCTTTTAGGGTGCAAAGTGACTCTAATATGGTGAAAAATGACTTACATGGTTGATTAGAGCGAAAATGTGAAATACAATTGACTTATATTAAAATGGAACTAAGAGGTGGTAAAACGATGTCAAATTGAATGGATATGATCATAACATGTTAATTGTACAAATATATGGTGGAAAGTGAGTCTTATAGGGTGCAAAGTGACTCTAATATAGTGAAAAGTGACTTACATGGTTAATTAGAACCAAAATGTGGAACAAAATTGACTTGTGTGAAAGTGGAAGTAAGAGGTGGTATGTAACACCCCCAGATCCGGGGTCGGGGATCCGGGTTGTCACGGTCTTTCTTTCCACAATATCACTTCACTTAATTAATAATAAATAACCTCATGCTGTGACCCCATACTAACACACACCACAACCCGTTATAGTCTCAGAGATGAAATTGAAATAAGTACAAGTCTTTGAATCCACCATTTAAAAGTTATTACAACCCAAAATGATTACTTGATAAATTTACAGTTAATTGCCATTATCTGCCACAAGTTATAATTATACATAATTTGATTCTCAAAAGTAGTTGGTCTGAACTACAATGGATCTACCTCTGCAGCTATAGCAGCTACAACATCATCGGGAAGACGCGGGACGCTTCCCACACGCTTGCGCTGGGTCTGCTGGAGTCTGGCCATCTCTCCTAACTGTTGTTGTGTGATGAAGAAATAAAGCAAGAGTGAGCCTTACAGCTCGCAAGATAATACATAGTGATAACAATAATATAAGTATCTAAATGGATACTTAATAGAATCTCTATCATGTGTAAGATAATTACTTACTAGATATAAGTAAAAACAAGGAATGAAGTTACCAATACTTCACCACACTTATATCATTTATAAAGCTACTTGAACTACCACCGTTCAAAGTATTATAAGTTTTAAAAAAACATCCCATAGATGAGACCACAAGTTAAGACTTGAATAGATTCAATCCTTGAAATATTATTGAATGAAAAAAAAGTTACGAGATTCTTTATTTAGTCCCGATATATATATCCACATATATATCTCTTAAACATTTCCTAGAACCTCTGTTATGTAAAGTATGAACAGAGTTTGAAACATCCAATGAATTTTGGAAAGGAAAAGAATTTTGGCATAAACCAGATATCTTGCTGATCAGGTAAAGATACCAATAAGTAACCTTTTCTAGTAGTAGATGGATGAATCCCCCACCGGTCATCACCCTGGCCTCATAAGGACCTTGTGCTGGACCGCCACCCGGCCTCTTACGCGTTGATGGACTGCCACCCAGCCACTTACACATTAATAGACCGTACCCCGGCCTGTCGCTTATGCCGACTCAATTAGATGGGCTTACTTCCCGAACATTGGGCAAGTAATCAATTCATTTACCAAAACTGCAACCTTGTTGCGAATATAAAATACACCACAGAGCCGGATCCCTCAGGTTTTGAGCGAGTATTTAAATCCCCTTAAAAAGGAAGATCTTAATTATAAAAATGAGTTTTGGGATCCGCTCTAACTTTAAAAATCATTTTGAAGACTCGAAAACACTTTAAAGAGTGTTTGGAGTAAAACTGATTTAATGAAGTAAATCAGTCCCCAGAATATTTAGAAAATGACTGAATATTATTATTTAAATAATATTCCCATAAAGAATAATCTTTATAAAAATAATTGAAGTAGAAGTATTAAAACTTATACTTGAAACGAGTATTAAATAACCAAAGATATACTTATATGAAAGTACTATCTTTATTTGAATAATCGAAAATAAGTTTGATTATTGACACCTTATTCTTTAATAAAATAAAGAATATATTTCAGTAATAAGCGGAGTCATAATACCTCGAATGAATATTCAAATAATATTCATTAAATAATATAAACTGAGTCATAAGCCCTCGAATGAATATTCAAATAATATTCAATAAATAATATAAAAGAGTCATAAGCCCTCGAATGAATATTCAAATAATATTCAGATAAATAAATAAAAGGGTCATAAGCCCTCGAATGAATATTCAAAATAATATTCATTTAATATAAAGGAGTCATACGCCTTCGAATAATATTCGAAATAATATTCAATAATAAAATAAAGTTAAAGTTATCGAATAAACCTTATTCGATTAATAGTTTGGAAAACTATAACCATATATATATATAAATATATATATATATATATCCATATCCATATATACAAAATCTACTCGGGATCCTCGACTCCCGGTTTTAGAAAATATTTTCACCTTTGGGTCCCTATACTAAGGGTATATGCAAGTTACCGCTATCCTCTAGCATATGTATTATCAACTGAACCAACAGATATATATTTCAAGAATATGAAACAGGCATGCATATATACCATATCACATGCTACAATATATCGCAAGAATTTGCTAAATAACCAATATGCATTTATCGCAAGATCATGCATATACAAATATTCATCACAACAACAGTTATAACGGGTAGAAAACTTGCCTGAGCGACTTGGGGTGATAAAAGGCTCGGGACGAGTCTGGTAAACTATAAACAACAAGTAAGTTGGAATTAAACCAAAATCACTTGTAAATCTATACTTTAACTAACTTAGACTCTAACGCTTGTTTTGCGCTCGCTGATTCGCTTAAGTCACTCGAGTACCCTCGGCTCCATAATTTTTAATAATTTAACATTTACGAGTTTTAAAGCGATTCCTTCGCGAGTGTCTTACCAACTGCCTAACACACTTACCATAAATGTTTCATACATTAATTAACCCGTTTTGGTCTTTAACCTACGTTTCAAAGTAAGGCGAGGGAAAAAGTTTCGTTCGCGAAATGCCGTTACTTGAAACGGTCGTTTCTCCTAAACCGTGCATCGGAATCGAACGAACTACATATCAAAACGAAGCTCGTAACATGAGCTATCTAAACATGGCAGTGGTCATAATCTAGCAGGGGGTTCTCGGGTCCTAATGCTATGCACAAAAACAGTCCAAAGAAAATCGGACGTTACGACGGCTATATTTACGCGATTTCCAATATTTTAAACCATTCAAAACTATCCCAAATCAACCTCAAATCCAACATACAACCAACATCCATCCTTATCACATCATAACAACCCCAACCAATTCAATTTAATCATTCATACTTATGCCTAAACTTAACTTTAATCATACTTAAGTTCTTTTAAATCAAAACCACAACATTTACCATTCCATTTCACTACCATTTCAAATCCCAAACTCTAATCACAACAACAAGCTACAATATCATTCTACTAATCAAAATCATCTTATAATATATAGGAACCTAGGGTTTGGAGATGGTATACCTTCCTTGAAGTGGTGGGAGGAGCTAGGAAGCCTTAAGAAGCTTTGAGAAGTCTTAAGAATGCTTGGATCTTCAAGAAAAACAAGAAAAATTTCAAGTTAAAAACTTGAAAACACTATTCATTGTCTTCTTCTTTGATTAAATGAAGAAGATTGAGAAGGAATTAATGGCTTAAACTCATGATATAGTCCTAACTAAGCATGAAGATGATTAGGGAATTATCTTACCAATTTAGGAAGCTTGGATCTTGGATTTTGAAAAATCTTGCCTTTAAAAAGTGAAAAAGCCGAGAGCAATGAAGAACTAATGCCTTGGCTGCTTTTTGATTTTTGATGAAAATGATTTTACTTGGCTTGGTTGACTTGTTTTTGTATTTGATTTAGTCAATTACCTTTTTGCCCTTGAATTTGTGTGGTTACAAAGCCACCACACCTCCTTCCTTCCCATGTCATGCTTATGTCATCCTCATGATGTCATCCTCCCTTCCTTGTCCTCTTTCTATTGGTTGGATGACATCCTTCCCACTAATCCCTTTGATTAACTTCCTAATCGTTTGCCTAATGACCGCTGATCTGTTATACGGTTCGCTTAACTTTCGTTCTCGTTTATCATTTGAAGGATCATACCCGGGATCTTATTACTTAGGTTCCTTTAATCTTTCTCAATACATTATATTCCTTTTTATGATCCTCTATTATAATCCTTTAATTTAAATCCTTTTTATCCTGTTACCTTATACTCAATTCTCTCCGTATCTTGTGGATTTCCGGGAAAAACCAAAGTGTTCGGAATTGGATTCTGACGATCTTTACATACACTTATATACTTCATAGAGTACTAATAATTTCCCAGAATATCCATAACAGAACCCCTACATAGTGTGGCGTGAAAAGTTTTCTCATTCAGCTAAAACACTATTCACAAGGGTTACAAAAAGTTGAAAATTTTGGGGTTATTACAGTCTCCCCTCCTTAAAAGGATTCCGTCCCGGAATCAAACAGAAAACAAATGGGGGTACTTTTCTAGCATTGTGCTCTCTAGTTCCCAAGTTGATTCTTCCACGTTATGATTCTGCCATAGTACTCTGACTAGCTTGATCACTTTGTTCCGAAGCACCTGCTCCTTCTTATCCATAATCCTTACTGGCTTCTCCACGTAAGTTAGATCTGGCTGCATATCCACCTGCTCGTACTCCACTATGTGCCTGGCATCCCGATGATACCTCCTTAGCATTGACACATGGAACACATTATGAACTTGTTGCAAATTAGGGGGTAGGGCTAGCTCGTAAGCTAACTTTCCAATTCGTCTTAATATCTCAAAAGGTCCAATGTATCTTGGGCTTAGTTTTCCTTTCTTTCCGAACCTCATTAATCCCTTCCAAGGGGATACTTTCAACAGTACTAAGTCCCCTACTTCATATTCCTTGTCCTTTCGGGCTAGGTCTGCATATTTCTTTTGTCTGTCTTGGGCTGCTACAAGTCGCCCTCTGATAAGATCCACTATATCTTTGGTCCTTTGGACCACTTTGGGTCCGAGCATCTTCCGCTCTCCTACTTCATCCCAGTACAAGGGAGATCGACACCTTCTTCCGTACAGGGCCTCATAAGGCGGCATTCCGATGCTAGCATGAAAGCTATTGTTATAAGAAAACTCGATCAACGGCAAGTGATCATCCCAACTTCCTTTAAGGTCTATTGCACAGACTCTCAACATATCCTCTAGTGTCTGGATGGTCCTTTCACTCTGTCCATCCGTCTGGGGATGGTACGCGATACTCATATTTAACTTGGTCCCCGCACACTCCTGAAAGCTCCTCCAAAATCTGGAGTTGAACCTGGGGTCTCGGTCTGAGACAATGGACGCTGGGACTCCATGTCGCGTCACTATTTCCTTTAGGTAAATGTCCACCAGTCTATCGACTGTGTATCTCTCATTGATAGGAATGAAATGAGCTGACTTTGTCAGTCGGTCTATAATTACCCAAATGGCGTCGTGATTGGCTTTCGTCCTTGGCAAGCCTACAACAAAATCCATCGCTATCTGTTCCCATTTCCATTCGGGAATCTCCAGGGGTCGCAAAAGTCCACTGGGTCTCTGGTGCTCTGCCTTTACTCTTTGGCAAGTCAAACACTTGTTTACCCATTCTGCTACATCCCTCTTCATGTTGGGCCACCAGTAATATTCCTTCAAATCCCTATACATCTTGGTACTTCCCGGGTGAATGGAATACCTTGAACTATGGCTTTCATCCAAAATCTCATCTTTAAGTTCTTGAACATTCAGAACCCAAATTCGGTAGGAGTACCTCATTATTCCTTTATCATCTTTCTCAGTATGGATCTCCTCTCCAGTCATTGACTCTCTGCCTTCATTCATTATTTTTTCCTGGCACAATCTGATCTTTTCCAATAACTCTGGCTGCATTGAGATCTCAAAAAGCTTTTCAGTTCCGGTTCCGGTTACCTTTACTTCTATTTCCATTCTCTCAAAATCCCTTATCAACTCTTCCGAAGTCGTTATCATTCTGAGTCTTTCCTTTCTACTAAGGGCATCAGCCACCACATTGGCTTTCCCTGGATGATAGAGAATCTCACAATCATAGTCCTTGATTAGTTCTAACCACCTCCTCTGGCGCATGTTGAGCTCTTTCTGCGTAAATATGTACTTGAGGCTCTTATGGTCTGTGAAAATCTCGCACTTCTCTCCATACAAGTAGTGCCTCCAAATTTTTAAAGCAAATACTATTGCCGCGAGCTCAAGGTCATGAGTAGGATATCTAACCTCGTATTCCTTCAATTGTCTCGACGCATACGCAATAACTTTACCGTGCTGCATAAGCACACATCCTAATCCTTTGTGCGACGCGTCACTATATATCACAAAATCTCCTTTTCCGTCCGGCAATGCTAATACCGGAGCCGTTATCAACCTTTTTTTTAATTCCTGAAAACTGTTCTCGCATTTCTCCGTCCATTCAAACTTCTCTGTCTTACGAGTAAGTCGTGTCAAAGGGGCTGCGATCTTCGCAAAGTCCTGAACAAATCTACGATAGTAGCCGACCAATCCTATGAAACTCCTTACCTCTGTGGGTGTGGTTGGCCTTTCCCAATTTGAGACCGCCTCTATCTTGGAGGGGTCGACCAATACTCCTTCTTTATTGATCACATGTCCTAAAAACTGTACTTCATTCCGCCAGAATTCACACTTCGAGAATTTGGCATATAACTGCTCCTCTCTGAGTATTCCTAGAGCTATCCTCAAATGCTCTACATGTTCTGCCTCAGTCCTTGAGTAGATCAAAATATCATCGATAAAAACTATCACACACTTGTCCAAGTACTTCTTAAATACTCTATTCATTAAATCCATGAAAGTCGCTGGGGCGTTGGTTAATCCAAAGGACATTACCAAGAACTCATAATGCCCATACCTGGTACGGAACGCTGTCTTGGAAATATCTTCGGGTTTAATCTTTAGTTGGTGATATCCAGTTCTCAGGTCGATCTTGGAAAAATAAACACCATCCTTTAGTTGGTCGAACAGATCGTCTATTCTAGGTAATGGGTACCTGTTCTTTATGGTTAGCTTGTTCAACTCTCGATAGTCTATGCACAACCTCATGCTCCCATCTTTCTTCTTAACAAATAAAACTGGTGCTCCCCACGGAGACACACTGGGTCTTATCATACCCTTATCCAAGAGTTCCTGCAATTGGATAGCTAATTCCTTCATTTCTAATGGGGCTAACCGGTAAGGTGCTTTTGAAACTGGCGCCGTCCCTGGGGCCAACTCAATAGCAAATTCAATCACTCTATCGGGTGGTAATCCCGGAAGGTCTTGGGGGAATACATCTTCAAATTCGTTGACTACTGGAATATCTTGTAAGTTGGGCACCTCCTTCTGTGCGTCCACCACATAGGCTAGGTAAGCCTCACTTCCTTTTCGTAGCATCCTTTTGGCCTGGGCCATAGTCAAAAATTTCTGAGTCTGCCTCTTTCCTCTAAATATAACTTCTTTCTTCCCGGGGATATTTAACTTAACTTTCTTCCCTTTACAGTCTATCTGAGCATCGTTGCTAGATAGCCAGTCCATTCCCAAAATCACATCAAACTCCCCTAATTTAAAAGGAATCAGATCAACACTGAAAGATTGCTCCCCTATGCCTATCTCACAGGCGGGGTGAATCTGGTTAACAGGAATAATTTCATGATTGGCTATTTCTACTTGTAAGGGTTCTATCAAGGGTTCAGCCTTAAGTCTTAACTTACGTACAAGGTCCTTTGATATAAAAGATTTAGTTGCTCCCGAATCAAATAAAACATTTGCACTGACTGAATTTAGAGAAAGGGTACCTGCTATCACATCCGAATCTTTCATAGCATCCTGGACTGTCATGTTGAAAGTCCTCGCAGTAGGTGGCTTATTGGAAGCAGCCCTGCTTGCTCCCGAAGCTGCTGGTTTGTTCATTGGGCATTCCCTCTTCCAATGACCTGGGCGTCCGCACTGATGACAAGTGGCGGTTGGAATGACGGCAGGGGTTGATGATGGGCACTTATTTGAGTAGTGGCCTTCCCGACCGCACTTAAAACAGGTTACAGGCTTCCCTTTACACTCACCAGTATGATACCTTCCACATATGTTACAGGCTGGCAATGGGGGTCGAGACTGGTTGGAATAGGACATTCTTGACTTCTGGCCGCCCTGGCTCACACTCACACTCATTGGCCACTTAAACCCAGTGTTCCTTCCTGGTAGGGACACTGCTCCTCGATTAAATCTAGTTGGGAAGCTCCTTCCTGCGGAACCTCCACCCATGCTCATACTTTTCCTCTTTATTCCTTTCTTCTCTCTTTCCTTCTGCATCTGTTCACTTCCGACTTCTACAATCGTTGCCTTTTACACCAGAGTGGCATAGTCCGTAAGCTCAAGGATTGCCACCCTATTCTGAATCCACGGTTTCAGTCCCTGCTGAAACCTCCTAGCTTTCTTTTCCTCGGTGCTCACAAACTCCGGCACAAACCTTGATAACTCAGTAAATTTTGCTTCGTACTCTGCTACAGACAAGTTATTCTACTTTAGCTCCAAGAACTTGAGCTCCATCTGGTTTTCCATAAACCTCGGGAAATACTTTCCCAGAAACAACTGACTAAATCTCTCCCAGGTTATAATAGCATCTGGTTCCATGTTTTTCTTGGCCTCCCACCAGTAGTTAGCTTCTCCTTTCAGAAGGTAGGTAGCAAATACAGTCTTCTGTGCCTCCTCGGTACTCAAAATCTCAAAAGATTTCTCCATTTCCTTTAACCATGCCCTTGCCTCAACTGGGTCGGCTGATCCGTGGAACTCAGGGGGCTTAAGGGACTTAAAAGCCCTGAAAGAGTTTGCCACAGTATTGTTACTTCCTTGAGGGGGTGGGTTGGGTTGACGTTCCAAATTCTGCCTTAGGAGTTGCATGAACTGGCCCATGAGATCCATGCCTGGGTTTGGTACTGGTTGTTCCACCTCGGTTTCTCCTTCTTCAGCCTCCATCTCAAATCCCTCAACATCATATGTTTCCTCTTCCTCTTCATACAGGGAGTCATCCTATTCCACATAATCCTCATCTTCCTCTTCACTGTGTTCTTGGTTTCTATTGTCCTGATTATGGCTTCCCTGGTCTTCAGATCCAGGGTTCGCCCTAGTTCCAATCTTTCTTGGAGGGCATGATTCTGATAATAATAAAAAAAATTATTGGGAAAATTTCAACGTTAGGTCACAATCATATACAACATTGTGCCTTGCACAGCTCTTATAATGGGGAGAACGTATATCGCAATTCTATTATTTTAAGAAAGTTCTAATACGAAGTGCAGTAATAATAATGATAAAAACAGTGATCCCGTCACTATGGAACTGAACCGAAAGGAAACAAATATATACATAATGCGAGAAATACATAGTTTGATCTGGTCAAAAGTACAACAGTGCTACAGTCATCTGTCCCAAAAGTGATACACAAGAGTCTATCTGTCTAGTCAGAAAAAGGGATGCTATATACAAGTCAACTATCCCGGAAAATTGGCTCTTACAAAGGCCTCGGCTAACTAGACAACTAGACTATTCCATCATCAATCCTGAATCACACACCGGAGCGGGTCAGCTCCCAAACCCTTTCCATCGCACGACGGAAGATATAGTCGGCCTGCCGCCTGGAGATCCTACCATGCCTGTCCCCCTGGAGTGATCTGAGCCTCGCTCGGGATGTGAGCTCTATCCCCGTAAGCTCCCTCCTCAAGGATCAGGGTATAGAAGCCCTAGTCTCAAAAGCTCGGGTATGCCTACCCGCCCTCTCTGCATCCAACTCCCTCCTGGCCTCATCTAGTCGGCCCTCGGCAACAGCCACTCGGGTCCTCAATACATCCTGAACATATCCATGAGCTAACGAAGACTGCCTGTGGGCAGGGTCAAGAGGTGGTGAATCCGGAGCCGCTGAGGGTGCCTCCTCGGTCTGCCTAGGCTCGGAAGTATGGGTCTCTGAGCTGTCATCATCAGGAATCCAAGATAGTGGTGGAGGGGTAGGGGCTCTGACCACCGGAAGTGTGGGTAATGGGATACCAGCATACACTACCATAGGTCCAACACACTCCTCAGCTACTGGGACCTCATCCGGGTCCTCCTCGTCTGGAATAGCAATAACCTCTGTCTCTGACTCCTCTGAGGGGTCCTCCTCATCTGAAATAGCAATGACCTCCGTCTCAGGCTCCTCTGAGGGGTCCTCCTCATCCTCCTCCATCTCAGGCTCCTCCTGATCCTCAACATCTAGCAATGCCTCATCATGCTCACGCTCGAACATCTCAGGGTCCTCTATCTCAGGCACCTACACATTAAACGAGCTAAGTTACTATCATGATACTT
Organism: Apium graveolens; assembly: GCF_009905375.1. NCBI lineage: Eukaryota > Viridiplantae > Streptophyta > Magnoliopsida > Apiales > Apiaceae > Apium > Apium graveolens. The sequence goes on along the minus strand of NW_027419712.1, from coordinate 4,390 downwards.
ATAAGGGTTCCCGTAAGGGTTTTAACTGTCAGCACTACTTTAAGTAGTCCGACCATGAACTTGGCAAGAGTTCTTATTATCTTTGTGAGTTTGTTATTATATCGACGCATCATCTCTGAGGTTTATAACGCTTAGCTCTGATACCATTTCTGTAACACCCCGAGATCCGGGGTCGGGGATCCGGGTTGTCACGGTCTTTCTTTCCATAATATCACTTCACTTAATTAATAATAAATAACCTCATGCTGTGACCCCATACTAACACACAGCACAACCCGTTATAGTCTCAGAGATGAAATTGAAATAAGTACAAGTCTTTGAATCCACCATTTAAAAGTTATTACAACCCAAAATGATTACTTGATAAATTTACAGTTAATTGCCATTATCTGCCACAAGTTATAATTATACATAATTTGATTCTCAAAAGTAGATGGTCTGAACTACAATGGATCTACCTCTGCAGCTATAGCAGCTACAACATCATCGGGAAGACGCGGGACGCTTCTCACACGCTTGCGCTGGGTCTGCTGGAGTCTGGCCATCTCTCCTAACTGTTGTTGTGTGATGAAGAAATAAAGCAAGAGTGAGCCTTACAGCTCGCAAGATAATACATAGTGATAACAATAATATAAGTATCTAAATGGATACTTAATAGAATCTCTATCATGTGTAAGATAATTACTTACTAGATATAAGTAAAAACAAGGAATGAAGTTACCAATACTTCACCACACTTATATCATTTATAAAGCTACTTGAACTACCACCGTTCAAAGTATTATAAGTTTTAAGAAAACATCCCATAGATGAGACCACAAGTTAAGACTTGAATAGATTCAATCCTTGAAATATTATTGAATGAAAAAAAAGTTACGAGATACTTTATTTAGTCCCGATATATATATCCACATATATATCTCTTAAACATTTCCTGGAACCTCTGTTATGTAAAGTATGAACAGAGTTTGAAACATCCAATGAATTTTGGAAAGGAAAAGAATTTTGGCATAAACCAGATATCTTGCTGATCAGGCAAAGATACCAATAAGTAACCTTTTCTACTAGTAGATGGATGAATCCCCCACCGGTCATCACCCTGGCCTCATAAGGACCTTGTGCTGGACCGCCACCCGGCCTCTTACGCGTTGATGGACTGCCACCCAGCCACTTACACATTAATAGACCGTACCCCGGCCTGTCGCTTATGCCGACTCAATTAGATGGGCTTACTTCCCGAACATTGGGCAAGTAATCAATTCATTTACCAAAACTGCAACCTTGTTGCGAATATAAAATACACCACAGAGCCGGATCCCTCAGGTTTTGAGCGAGTATTTAAATCCCCTTAAAAAGGAAGATCTTAATTATAAAAATGAGTTTTGGGATCCGCTCTAACTTTAAAAATCATTTTGAAGACTCGAAAACACTTTAAAGAGTGTTTGGAGTAAAACTGATTTAATAAAGTAAATCAGTCCCCAGAATATTTAGAAAATGACTGAATATTATTATTTAAATAATATTCCCATAAAGAATAATCTTTATAAAAATAATTGAAGTAGAAGTATTAAAACTTATACTTGAAACGAGTATTAAATAACCAAAGATATACTTATATGAAAGTACTATCTTTATTTGAATAATCGAAAATAAGTTTGATTATTGACACCTTATTCTTTAATAAAATAAAGAATATATTTCAGTAATAAGCGGAGTCATAATACCTCGAATGAATATTCAAATAATATTCATTAAATAATATAAACTGAGTCATAAGCCCTCGAATGAATATTCAAATAATATTCAATAAATAATATAAAAGAGTCATAAGCCCTCGAATGAATATTCAAATAATATTCAGATAAATAAATAAAAGGGTCATAAGCCCTCGAATGAATATTCAAAATAATATTCATTTAATATAAAGGAGTCATACGCCTTCGAATAATATTCGAAATAATATTCAATAATAAAATAAAGTTAAAGTTATCGAATAAACCTTGTTATTCCTAGTGGACTAACAATGAGATTTACAGAAGGGGGGTTGAATGTAAATCTCAAAACTTTTTCAAGTTTTGAGCAGTTTATAAAGTTGTGTGTTCAAGAAGAACAAGTGTGTGAATTGCTTTAAGCTAATACAGACAGATATATATTCAAGCACAAATGTAAAGAACACAACAGACCTTAAAAACTTTTCTGGTGGATTTGTTGTTCCACCAGAGATGGTATTTTTAGAAAATCTGTGATTAAACAATGTTGATCACAGCTGCATCCTAGTACAAACTAGATGAATTTTCTCTCAATATATTTCTAAACAGCTCTGGAAAATCTCACATCTAATTACTAGCTTCTACTTGGTTTATATATTACCAAGTGTACAAGTGAAAAACAATATAAAAATACAGTAATAAAATAAGTTCTTCACTTGCTCCTTTTCCTGTTCACTCCAGTACTTTGTTGACTATTGCATCTTTGTACAGAAGAAGAACGGCTGCTTTTTCTGTTGTTCCTGAAATTCGGCTACCACATCTCAGTTGTCTCTATCAACCCATGTGCCTCTGTTTGTAGGTACAACTACCACTTATCAACGGCTAATCATCAGAACATCCGTTGAAGCTTTCATCCGTTGATGCACTCATCCGTTGAAGGATGTTATCCGTTGAAGCTTTCATCCGTTGATGCACTCATCCGTTGAAGGATGTTATCCGTTGATGACTTTATCCGTTGAAGCTTTAGAGACATCCGTTGAAGCTTAGCTTCTCATCCGTTGAAGGTCTTTAAGTCATCCGTTGATACCACTTCACTTATACAAAATTACAAGGCATGAAGTATTTACAATTGGCCTTCCTATCTGCATATCATCTAGTAGTCAACATGACTCATAGTTTCTCTCAACTTCTAAGAATTACATTTTAAATACAGAGACTGAAATATGCTACAACACTAGACTTATTTCTAAGTAAAGCTACACCATCAACGGATAGCCAAAGTGGTCTTATCCGTTGAGGCTACAGACACTAAATTTCTACTTAAGTATTTTGTTAAACATATCATCAAACTAATGCACATACATTCCTAACAATCTCCCCTATTTATGTCTATAAGAATTGTAGGCATAAATTCAGGGTTAACTTGATGATAACAAAACACTTAACAGATATATGAATTGAAACTAAGTAGAAATTTAAAATGCTGCAAAAGTGGTATGTACTAGGAGGTAATTGAAGATTTACAGTGTTTTCAGGACACTCCTTTAGTCTGAGCAGATCATCTTTTCTTCTTTGTTCCCTGGTTTTCTTTCCTAGCCTTTTGTCATTTTCCTCAATTTGGAGTTGGAGTTGTCTGAAGAATTCAGCTTCATCTTCAACACTGACATCCAACTTAGATTGCATTTCTTTGAGAGTTTCATTGCTGGCAATCTTGAGTTGGTCTTCAAGTCTGAAAAATCTTCTGACTCCTTTATCATCTCTAAATTCCATCAACCAAAGAGGTGATTTGTGAATTGTAATTCCCCTTTCTTGAATGAGTAAAGTCCTGGGTAAAGCATTGGGCTCCCTCCAAGTTTTCCTTATATTGGCTATCTTGTTGAGAATTTCAGTCTTGGCAGTTCTGGTAAAGCCAGAATCCTTTTGTATGGCTGAAAAGACTCTAATCAAGGTAGAGTAGCCTTCATCCAGAATCCTGTGGAGAGGCCATGTTCTTTCCCCAGCTCCTTTATATCTGAACACTAATCTCTCTGGTAGCTGTCTGTAGGCAGCTATTCCCCTTACATCCTCCAGCTCATCCAGATAGAGTTCAATGTCTGAAATTTCTTTTATGTCACAGATGTGAACATAATCATCTTTAGAAATGGGTGACTTAGGCTTAGGTTTTTGTTTTTTGAGTGAATTTCTTAGAGGTTATGGGAGGTGTAGATTTTGGTTTTCTTTTCTGTTTCTTGGTGGTGGAAAGAGTGGTTAGAAAGGTAGGCAATTTGATAGTGTCCCAATCAATAGGTTCCTCTTTTGGAATGATTGGTTCACCATGGATGTTTATTGTGGGATCAGCAACAAGAGGTTCAGGTATGGAAGATAGTGGTTTAGATATAGATTTGGTTACTTCAGTGTTATCTCCACTCCTTCTATGTGCCTTGGTCTTTCTTCTGTTTCCCTTCTGCCATTCCTCTCTTTCTTCCACACTCTCACCAATATTCTCCCTAAAACCTCATCTAGGTTTGTAGTCTTGTCTTCACCCCTGACTTCAATTCCCCTTTTTCTTTTTCAACTAGACTTGACTTTAGCTGTTGTTCAAGCTTTGCTTGTGCTCTTTTGTCAGCCTCTAATTGCTTGGCTTCTTCCTTCTGGCTATTGAGAATTTGGGATGTCCTTGCATCACACATATTCTTTCCCTC
>NW_027419711.1:7500-8550 GCF_009905375.1 Apium graveolens | reverse complement strand
AAAATTAAAAGAGAAAAAATAAGATAAAAATAGAAAAAATAAAGAGAAGTGAAAATTATGAACTAAACATCGAAGAAATGTGTTGTACAAAGAGGAAAAAAATTAAGAAGAAAAAAAACGTGAAACGAAAAAAGGGGTGCAACACGAGGACTTCCCAGGGGGTCACCCATCCTAGTACTACTCTCGCCCAAGCACGCTTAACTTCGAGTTCTGATGGATCCGGTGCATTAGTGCTGGTATGATCGCACCCGTCAGAGAAGTGCAAAGTAATTGTATATACGAAGATTTAGAGCGGTTTTGCATTATTACGCGATAAACTGATAAAAAAATTAAAAATAGAAAAAATAAGAATAAAAGAAAAATAAAGGGAAAAATTATGAACTAAACATCGAAGAAATGTGTTGTACAAAGAGGAAAAAAATTAAGAAGAAAAAAAACGTGAAACGAAAAAAGGGTGCAACACGAGGACTTCCCAGGGGTCACCCATCCTAGTACTCTCTCGCCCAAGCACGCTTAACTTCGGAGTTCTGATGGGATCCGGTGCATTAGTGCTGGTATGATCGCACCCTCAGAGAAGTGCAAAGTAATTGTATATACGAAGATTTAGAGCGTTTTGCATTATTACGCGATAAACTGATAAAAAAATTAAAAAATAGAAAAAATAAGAATAAAAATAAGAAAAAATAAAAGAATAAAGGAAAATTAGAACTAAACATCGAAGAAATGTGTTGTACAAAGAGGAAAAAAATTAAGAAAAAAAAACGTGAAACGAAAAAAGGGGCAACACGAGGACTTCCCAGGGGGTCACCCATCCTAGTACTACTCTCGCCCAAGCACGCTTAACTTCGGAGTTCTGATGGGATCCGTGCATTAGTGCTGGTATGATCCACCCGTCAGCGAAGTGCAAAGTAATGTATATACGAGATTTAGAGCGGTTTTGCATTTATTACGCGATAAACTGATATAAAACAATAAAATAGAAAATAAGAATAAAATAAGAAAAATAAAAGAATAAAGTGAAAAATATGAACTAAACATCCGAAGAAATGT
>NW_027419711.1:0-5000 GCF_009905375.1 Apium graveolens | reverse complement strand
CCGGTGCATTAGTGCTGGTATGATCGCACCCGTCAGAGAAGTGCAAAGTAATTGTATATACGAAGATTTAGAGCGGTTTTGCATTATTACGCGATAAACTGATAAAAAAATTAAAAATAGAAAAAATAAGAATAAAAATAAGAAAAAATAAAAGAATAAAGGGAAAAATTATGAACTAAACATCGAAGAAATGTGTTGTACAAAGAGGAAAAAAAATTAAGAAGAAAAAAAACGTGAAACGAAAAAAGGGGTGCAACACGAGGACTTCCCAGGGGGTCACCCATCCTAGTACTACTCTCGCCCAAGCACGCTTAACTTCGGAGTTCTGATGGGATCCGTGCATTAGTGCTGGTATGATCGCACCCGTCAGAGAAGTGCAAAGTAATTGTATATACGAAGATTTAGAGCGGTTTTGCATTATTACGCGATAAACTGATAAAAAAAATTAAAAAATAGAAAAAATAAGAATAAAAATAAGAAAAAATAAAAGAATAAAGGGAAAAATTATGAACTAAACATCGAAGAAATGTGTTGTACAAAGAGGAAAAAAAATTAAGAAGAAAAAAAAACGTGAAACGAAAAAAGGGGTGCAACACGAGGACTTCCCAGGGGGTCACCCATCCTAGTACTACTCTCGCCCAAGCACGCTTAACTTCGGAGTTCTGATGGGATCCGGTGCATTAGTGCTGGTATGATCGCACCCGTCAGAGAAGTGCAAAGTAATTGTATATACGAAGATTTAGAGCGGTTTTGCATTATTACGCGATAAACTGATAAAAAAAATTAAAAAATAGAAAAAATAAGAATAAAATAAGAAAAAATAAAAGAATAAAGTGAAAAATTATGAACTAAACATCGAAGAAATGTGTTGTACAAAGAGGAAAAAAAATTAAGAAGAAAAAAAAAACGTGAAACGAAAAAAGGGGTGCAACACGAGGACTTCCCAGGGGGTCACCCATCCTAGTACTACTCTCGCCCAAGCACGCTTAACTTCGGAGTTCTGATGGGATCCGGTGCATTAGTGCTGGTATGATCGCACCCGTCAGAGAAGTGCAAAGTAATTGTATATACGAAGATTTAGAGCGGTTTTGCATTATTACGCGATAAACTGATAAAAAAATTAAAAAATAGAAAAAATAAGAATAAAAATAAGAAAAATAAAAGAATAAAGGGAAAAATTATGAACTAAACATCGAAGAAATGTGTTGTACAAAGAGGAAAAAAAATTAAGAAGAAAAAAAACGTGAAACGAAAAAAGGGGTGCAACACGAGGACTTCCCAGGGGGTCACCCATCCTATTACTACTCTCGCCCAAGCACGCTTAACTTCGGAGTTCTGATGGGATCCGGTGCATTAGTGCTGGTATGATCGCACCCGTCAGAGAAGTGCAAAGTAATTGTATATACGAAGATTTAGAGCGGTTTTGCATTATTACGCGATAAACTGATAAAAAAATTAAAAAATAGAAAAAATAAGAATAAAAATAAGAAAAAATAAAAGAATAAAGTGAAAAATTATGAACTAAACATCGAAGAAATGTGTTGTACAAAGAGGAAAAAAAATTAAGAAGAAAAAAAACGTGAAACGAAAAAAGGGGTGCAACACGAGGACTTCCCAGGGGGTCACCCATCCTAGTACTACTCTCGCCCAAGCACGCTTAACTTCGGAGTTCTGATGGGATCCGGTGCATTAGTGCTGGTATGATCGCACCCGTCAGAGAAGTGCAAAGTAATTGTATATACGAAGATTTAGAGCGGTTTTGCATTATTACGCGATAAACTGATAAAAAAAATTAAAAAATAGAAAAAATAAGAATAAAAATAAGAAAAAATAAAAGAATAAAGTGAAAAATTATGAACTAAACATCGAAGAAATGTGTTGTACAAAGAGGAAAAAAATTAAGAAGAAAAAAAACGTGAAACGAAAAAAGGGGTGCAACACGAGGACTTCCCAGGGGGTCACCCATCCTAGTACTACTCTCGCCCAAGCACGCTTAACTTCGGAGTTCTGATGGGATCCGGTGCATTAGTGCTGGTATGATCGCACCCGTCAGAGAAGTGCAAAGTAATTGTATATACGAAGATTTAGAGCGGTTTTGCATTATTACGCGATAAACTGATAAAAAAAATTAAAAAATAGAAAAAATAAGAATAAAAATAAGAAAAAATAAAAGAATAAAGTGAAAAATTATGAACTAAACATCGAAGAAATGTGTTGTACAAAGATGAAAAAAAATTAAGAAGAAAAAAAACGTGAAACGAAAAAAGGGGTGCAACACGAGGACTTCCCAGGGGGTCACCCATCCTAGTACTACTCTCGCCCAAGCACGCTTAACTTCGGAGTTCTGATGGGATCCGGTGCATTAGTGCTGGTATGATCGCACCCGTCAGAGAAGTGCAAAGTAATTGTATATACGAAGATTTAGAGCGGTTTTGCATTATACGCGATAAACTGATAAAAAAATTAAAAAATAGAAAAAATAAGAATAAAAATAAGAAAAAATAAAAGAATAAAGTGAAAAATTATGAACTAAACATCGAAGAAATGTGTTGTACAAAGAGGAAAAAAAATTAAGAAGAAAAAAAACGTGAAACGAAAAAAGGGGTGCAACACGAGGACTTCCCAGGGGGTCACCCATCCTAGTACTACTCTCGCCCAAGCACGCTTAACTTCGGAGTTCTGATGGGATCCGGTGCATTAGTGCTGGTATGATCGCACCCGTCAGAGAAGTGCAAAGTAATTGTATATACGAAGATTTAGAGCGGTTTTGCATTATTACGCGATAAACTGATAAAAAAATTAAAAAATAGAAAAAATAAGAATAAAATAAGAAAAAATAAAAGAATAAAGGGAAAAAATTATGAACTAAACATCGAAGAAATGTGTTGTACAAAGAGGAAAAAAATTAAGAAGAAAAAAAACGTGAAACGAAAAAAGGGGTGCAACACGAGGACTTCCCAGGGGGTCACCCATCCTAGTACTACTCTCTCGCCCAAGCACGCTTAACTTCGGAGTTCTGATGGGATCCGGTGGCATTAGTGCTGGTATGATCGCACCCGTCAGAGAAGTGCAAAGTAAATGTATATACGAAGATTTAGAGCGGTTTTGCATTATTACGCGATAAACTGATAAAAAAAATTAAAAAATAGAAAAAATAAGAATAAAAATAAGAAAAAATAAAAGAATAAAGTGAAAAATTATGAACTAAACATCGAAGAAATGTGTTGTACAAAGAGGAAAAAAAATTAAGAAGAAAAAAAACGTGAAACGAAAAAGGGGTCAACACGAGGACTTCCAGGGGTCACCCATCCTAGTACTACTCTCGCCCAAGCACGCTTAACTTCGGAGTTCTGATGGGATCCGGGTGCATTAGTGCTGGTATGATCGCACCCGTCAGAGAAGTGCAAAGTAATTGTTATATACGAAGATTTAGAGCGGTTCTGCATTATTACGCGATAAACTGATAAAAAAATTAAAACTAGAAAAAATAAGAATAAAAATAGAAAAAAAACACTAAAGATGAAAGGGAAAAATTATGACCTAAACATCTGGAAGAAATTTGTTGTACAAAGGAGAAGAAAAAAAAATTAAGTAAGAAAAAAAACGTGAAACGAAAAAAGGGGTGCAACACGAGGACTTCCCAGGGGGTCACCCATCCTAGTACTACTCTCGCCCAAGCACGCTTAACTTCGGAGTTCTGATGGGATCCGGTGCATTAGTGCTGGTATGATCGCACCCGTCAGAAAGTGCAAAGTAATTGTATATACGAAGATTTAGAGCGGTTTTGCATTATTACGCGATAAACTGATATAAAAATAGAAAAAGAATAAAAATAAGAAAAATAAAAGAATAAAGTGAAAAATTATGAACTAAACATCGAAGAAATGTGTTGTACAAAGAGGAAAAAAATTAAGAAGAAAAAAACGTGAAACGAAAAAAGGGGTGCAACACGAGGACTTCCCAGGGGGTCACCCATCCTAGTACTACTCTCGCCCAAGCACGCTTAACTTCGGAGTTCTGATGGGATCCGGTGCATTAGTGCTGGTATGATCGCACCCGTCAGAAGTGCAAAGTAATTGTATATACGAAGATTTAGAGCGGTTTTTGCATTATTACGCGATAAACTGAAAAAAAAATTAAATAGAAGAAAAAAAACGTGAAACGAAAAAAGGGGTGCAACACGAGGACTTCCCAGGGGGTCACCCATCCTAGTACTACTCTCGCCCAAGCACGCTTAACTTCGGAGTTCTGATGGGATCCGGTGCATTAGTGCTGGTATGATCGCACCCGTCAGAGAAGTGCAAAGTAATTGTATATACGAAGATTTAGAGCGGTTTTGCATTATTACGCGATAAACTGATAAAAAAATTAAAAATAGAAAAAATAAGAATAAAAATAAGAAAAAATAAAGAATAAAGGAAAATTATGAACTAAACATCGAAGAAATGTGTTGTACAAAGAGGAAAAAAAATTAAGAAGAAAAAAACGTGAAACGAAAAAGGGGTGCAACACGAGGACTTCCCAGGGGGTCACCCATCCTAGTACTACTCTCGCCCAAGCACGCTTAACTTCGGAGTTCTGATGGGATCCGGTGCATTAGTGCTGGTATGATCGCACCCGTCAGAGAAGTGCAAAGTAATTGTATATACGAAGATTTAGAGCGGTTTTGCATTATTACGCGATAAACTGATAAAAAAATTAAAAAATAGAAAAATAAGAATAAAAATAAGAAAAATAAAAGAATAAAGTGAAAATTATGAACTAAACATCGAAGAAATGTGTTGTACAAAGAGGAAAAAAAATTAAGAAGAAAAAAAACGTGAAACGAAAAAGGGGTGCAACACGAGGACTTCCCAGGGGTCACCCATCCTAGTACTACTCTCGCCCAAGCACGCTTAACTTCGGAGTTCTGATGGGATCCGGTGCATTAGTGCTGGTATGATCGCACCCGTCAGAGAAGTGCAAAGTAATTGTATATACGAAGATTTAGAGCGGTTTTG
>NW_027419710.1:0-3982 GCF_009905375.1 Apium graveolens | reverse complement strand
AAAAATTATTAAAAATTTGAAATTCATCTTGCAATGTCATATTAAAAAATCCATAAAATACCACTCCAGACCACGAGACTCGTTCCCAGATTTACAATTAATTTTAAATGATTTTTTCGATGATCCAAACGGCGGATGTTAAGAATATCAATTAGTCATATGAAAAATTATTAAAAATTGAAATTCATCTTGCATGCGATTAGAAATTCAGTAAAAGTACCACTCCCGACAACGAGACTCGTTCCGATTTACAGATTAATTTTTAAAAATGTTTTTTCGACGATCCAACCATGCGGATGTGATATATCAATTTTAGTTCATATGAAAAATTATTAAAAATTTGAAATTCATCTTGCACGTCAGGATAGAGAAATCTAGTAATATACCACTCCCGATAACGGGACTCGTTCCCGATTTACAAGATTAATTTTTAAAATGATTTTTTGCAAGATCCAACCGTGGCGGTTTAAGATATATCAATTTTAGTCATATGAAAAAATTATTAAAAAATTGAAATTCATCTTTGCATGTCAGTATTAAGAAAATCAGTAAAATACCACTCCTACCACGAGACTCGTTCCCGATTTACAAGATTAATTTTTAAAATGATTTTTTCGACGATCCAACCGTGCGGATGTTAAGATATATCAATTTTAGTCATATGAAAAAAATTATTAAAAAATTGAAATTCATTTGCACGTCAGATTAGAAAATCTAGTAAAAGTACCACTCCCGACACGAGACTCGTTCCGATTTTACAAGATTAATTTTAAAATGATTTTTTCGACGATCAACACCGTACGGATGTTAAGATATATCAATTTTAGTCATATGAAAAATTATTAAAAAATTTGAAATTCATCTTGCATCAGGCATATAGAAAAATCTAGTAAAAGTACCACTCCGACAACGAGACTCGTTCCCGATTTACAAGATTAATTTTAAAATGATTTTTTCAACGATCCAACCGTACGGATGTTAAGATTATATCAATTTTAGTCATATGAAAAATTATTAAAAAATTTGAATTCATCTTGCATGCCAGGATTAGAAAATCAGTAAAAGTACCACTCCCGACAACGAGACTCGTTCCCGATTTACAAGATTAATTTTTAAAATATTTTTTCGACGATCCAACCGTACGGATGTTAGATATATCAATTTTAGTCATATGAAAAATTATTAAAAAATTAAATTCATCTTGCACGTCATGATATTAGAAAAATCTAGTAAAATACCACTCCCGATAACGAGACTCGTTCCGATTTACAAGATTAATTTTTAAAATGATTTTTTCGACGATCCAACGGCGGATGTTAAGATATATCAATTTTAGTCATATAAAAAATTATTAAAAAATTTGAAATTCATCTTGCAGTCAGGATTAGAAATAGTAAATATATACTCCCGAACGGCTTTCCCGATTTACAAGATTAATTTTTAAAATGATTTTTTTACGATCCAACCGTACGGTGTTAAGTATATCAATTTTAGTCATATGAAAATTATTAAAAAATTGAAATTCATCTTGCATGTCAGGATTAGAAAATCCGTAAAATACCACTCCGACCACGAGACTCGTTCCCGATTTACATGATTAATTTTTAAAATGATTTTTGAATCCAACCGTACGATGTTAAGATATATCAATTTTAGTCATATGAAAAAATTATTAAAAAATTTGAAATTCATCTTGCATGTGAGGATTAGAAAATCTAGTAAAAGTACCACTCCATAACAACGACTCGTTCCCGATTTACAAGATTAATTTTTAAAATGATTTTTTCGACGATCCAACCATGCGGATTTAAGATATATCAATTTTAGTCATATGAAAAAATTATTAAAAAATTTGAAATTCATCTTGCAGTGCCAGGATTAGAAAATTCAGTAAAAGTACCTCCCGACAACGAGACTCGTTCCCGATTTACAAGATTAATTTTAAAATGATTTTTTCGACGATCCAACCGTGCGGATGTTAATATATCAATTTTAGTCATATGAAAAATTATTAAAAAATTTGAAATTCATCTTGCACGTCAGGATTAGAAAATCAGTATATACCATCCCGATAACGGGACTCGTTCCCGATTTACAAGATTAATTTTTAAATGATTTTTTGACGATCCAACCGTACGATGTTAAGATATATCAATTTTAGTCATATGAAAAATTATTAAAAAATTTGAAATTCATCTTGCATGTCAGATTAGAAAAATCAGTAAAATACCACTCCCACGAGACTCGTTCCCGATTTACAAGATTAATTTTTAAAATGATTTTTTCGATCCAACCGTACGGATGTTAAGATATATCAATTTTAGTCATATGAAAAAATTATTAAAAAATTGAAATTCATCTTGCATGCAGGATTAGAAAATTCAGTAAAAGTACCCCTCCCGACAACGAGACTCGTTCCCGATTTACAAGATTAATTTTTAAAATGATTTTTTCGACGATCCAACCGTGTGGATGTAAATATATCAATTTTAGTCATATGAAAAATTATTAAAAAATTTGAAATTCATCTTGCACGTCAGGATTAGAAAAATCTAGTAAAAGTACCACTCCCGATAACGTGACTCGTTCCCGATTTACAAGATTAATTTTTAAAATGATTTTTTGACGATCCAACCGTACGGATGTTAAGATATATCAATTTTAGTCATATGAAAAAATTATTAAAAAATTTGAAATTCATCTTGTATGTCAGGATTAAAAAAATCTAGTAAAAGTACCACTCCCAACAACGAGACTCGTTCCCGATTTACAAATAATTTTAAAATGATTTTTTCGACGATCCAACCGTACGGATGTTAAGTATATCAATTTTAGTCATATGAAAAAATTATTAAAAAATTTGAAATTCATCTGCATGCAGGATTAGAAAATCAGTAAAAGTACCCCTCCCGACAACGAGACTCGTTCCCGATTTACAAGATTAATTTTAAAATGATTTTTTTCGACGATCCAACCGTGCGGATGTTAAGATATATCAATTTTAGTCATATGAAAAATTATTAAAAAATTTGAAATTCATCTTGCACGTCAGGATTAGAAAATCTAGTAAATATACCACTCCCGATACGACTCGTTCCCGATTTACAAGATTAATTTTTAAAATGATTTTTGACGATCCAACCGTACGGATGTTAAGATATATCAATTTTAGTCATATGAAAAAATTATTAAAAAATTTGAAATTCATCTTGCATGTCAGTATTAGAAAATCCAGTAAAAATACCACTCCCGACAAGACTCGTTCCCGATTTACAAGATTAATTTTTAAAATGATTTTTTGGATCCAACCGTGCGGATGTTAAGATATATCAATTTTAGTCATATGAAAAAATTATTAAAAAATTGAAATTCATCTTGCATGCAGTATTAGAAAATTCAGTAAAAGTACCCCCCCCGACAACGAGACTCGTTCCCGATTTACAAGATTAATTTTTAAAATGATTTTTTCGACGATCCAACCGTGCGGATGTTAAGATATATCAATTTTAGTCATATGAAAAATTATTAAAAAATTTGAAATTCATCTTGCATCATTAGAAATCTAGTAAATAACCACTCCCGATAACGGACTCGTTCCCGATTTACAAGATTAATTTTTAAAATGATTTTTTGACGATCCAACCGTACGGATGTTAAGATATATCAATTTTAGTCATATGAAAAAATTATTAAAAAATTGAAATTCATCTTGCATGTCAGTATTAGAAAACCAGTAAAAACCACTCCCGACAACGAGACTCGTTCCCGATTTACAAGATTAATTTTTAAAATGATTTTTTCGACGATCCAACCGTACGGATGTTAAGATATATCAATTTTAGTCATATGAAAAAATTATTAAAAAATTTGAAATTCATCTTGCACGTCAGATTAGAAAAATCAGTAAAAGTACCTCCCGAAAGACTCGTTCCCGATTTACAAGATTAATTTTTAAAATGATTTTTGACGATCCAACCGTACG
>NW_027419709.1:0-37342 GCF_009905375.1 Apium graveolens | reverse complement strand
TATTATTCGGAAACCGATTTCCATTCATTTCAGCTCCGATTCACTCCCGGACGACCCCGAATGGACGCGAATGCAATTTCATAAATCCATAGGGACAAATTATGAAAAGAAATCGAAAAAACGGGCCGCCTCAATTTTTTCTCCAGACCTCGTGTACTACCCCCTACGAGGATTATTCGGAAACCGAGTTCCATTCATTTCAGCTCCGATTCACTCCCGGACGACCCCGAATGGACGCGAATGCAATTTAATAAATCCATAGGGACAAATTATGAAAAGAAAACGAAAAAATGGGCCGCCTCAATTTTTGCTCCAGACCTCGTGTACTACCCCCTACGAGGATTATTCGGAAATCGAGTTCCATTCATTTCAGCTCCGATTCACTCCCGGACGACCCCAAATGGACGCGAATGCAATTTCATAAATCCATAGGGACAAATTATGAAAAGTAATCGAAAAAACGGGCCGCCTCAGTTTTTACCCCAGACCTCGTGTACTACCCCCTACGAGGATTATTCGGAAACCGAGTTCCATTCGTTTCAGCTCCGATTCACTCCCGGACGACCCCGAATGGACGCGAATGCAATTTCATAAATCCATAGGGACAAATTATGAAAAGAAATCGAAAAAATGGGCCGCCTCAATTTTTGCCCCAGACCTCGTGTACTACCCCCTACGAGGATTATTCAGAAACCGAGTTCCATTCGTTCAGCTCCGTTTCACTCCCGGACGACCCCGAATGGACGCGAATGCAATATCATAAATACATAGGGACAAATTATGAAAAGAAATCGAAAAAACGGGCCGCCTCAATTTTTGCTCCAGACCTCGTGTACTACCCCCTACGAGGATTATTCGGAAACCGAGTTCCATTCATTTCAGCTCCGATTCACTCCCGGACGACCCCGAATGGACGCGAATGTTATTTCATAAATCCATAGGGACAAATTATGAAAAGTAATCGAAAGAACGGGCCGCCTCAGTTTTTACCCCAGACCTCGTGTACTACCCCCTACGAGGATTATTCGGAAACCGAGTTCCATTCGTTTCAGCTCCGATTCACTCCCGGACGATCCCGAATGGACGCGAATGCAATTTCATAAATCCATAGGGACAAATTATGAAAAGAAAACGAAAAAACGGGCCACCTCAATTTTTGCCCCAGACCTCGTGTACTACCCCCTACGAGGATTATTCAGAAACCGAGTTCCATTCGTTCAGCTCCGTTTCACTCCCAAACGACCCCGAATGGACGCGAATTCAATATCATAAATACATAGGGACAAATTATGAAAAGAAATCGAAAAAATGGGCTGCCTCAATTTTTGCTCCAGACCTCGTGTACTACCCCCTATGAGGATTATTCGGAAATCGAGTTCCATTCATTTCAGCTCCGATTCACTCCCGGACGACCCCAAATGGACGCGAATGCAATTTCATAAATCCATAGGGACAAATTATGAAAAAAAATCGAAAAAACGGGCCACCTCAATTTTTGCCCCAGACCTCGTGTACTACCCCCTACGAGGATTATTCGAAAACCGAGTTCCATTCGTTTCAACTCCGATTCAGTCCCGGACGACCCCGAATGGGCGCGAATGCAATTTCATAAATCCATAGGGAAAAATTATGAAAAGAAATCGATAAAACGGGCCGCCTCAATTTTTGCACCAGACCTCGTGTACTACCCCCTACGAGGATTATTCAGAAACCGAGTTCCATTCATTCAGCTCCGATTCACTCCCGGACGACCCCGAATGGACGCGAATGCAATTTCATAAATCCATAGGGACAAATTATGAAAAGAAACCGAAAAAATGGGCCGCCTCAATTTTTCCCCAAAACCTCGTGTACTACCCCCTACGAGGATTATTCAAAAACCGAGTTCAATTCGTTTCAGCTCCGATTCACTCCCGGACGACCCCGAATGGACGCGAATGCAATTTCATAAATCCATAGGGAAAAATTATGAAAAGAAATCGAAAAAACGGGCCGCCTCAATTTTTGCCCCAGACCTCGTGTACTACCCCCTACGAGGATTATTCGAAAACCGAGTTCCATTCGTTCAGCTCTGTTTCACTCCCTTAGGACCCCGAATGGACGCGAATGCAATATCATAAATACATAGGGACAAATTATGAAAAGAAATCAAAAAAACGGGCCACCTCAATTTTTGCTCCAGACCTCGTGGACTACCCCCTACGAGGATTATTCGGAAATCGAGTTCCATTCATTTCAGCTCCGATTCACTCCCGGACGACCCCGAATGGACGCGAATGCAATTTCATAAATCAATAGGGACAAATAATGAAAAGTAATCGAAAAATGGGCCGCCTCAGTTTTTACCCCAGACCTCGTGTACTACCCCCTACGAGGATTATTCGGAAACCGAGTTCCATTCGTTTCAGCTCCGATTCAGTCCCGGACGACCCCGAATGGACGCGAATGCAATTTCATAAATCCATAGGGACAAATTATGAAAAGAAATCGAAAAAATTGGCCGCCTCAGTTTTTACCCCAGACCTCGTGTACTACCCCTACGAGGATTATTCGGAAACCGAGTTCCATTCGTTTCAGCTCCGATTCACTCCCGAACGACCCCGAATGGACGCGAATGCAATTTCATAAATCCATAGGGACAAATAATGAAAAGTAATCGAAAAAATGGGCCGCCTCAGTTTTTACCCCAGACCTCGTGTACTACCCCCTACGAGGATTATTCGGAAACCGAGTTCCATTCGTTTCAGCTTCGATTCACTCCCGGACGACCCCGAATGGACGCGAATGCAATTTCATAAATCCATAGGGAAAAATTATGAAAAGAAATCGAAAAAACGGGCCGCGTCAAATTTTGCCCCAGACCTCATGTACTACCCCCTACGAGGATTATTCGGAAACCGAGTTCCATTCGTTCAGCTCCGTTTCACTCCCGGACGACCCCGAATGGACGCGAATGCAATATCATAAATACATAGGGACAAATTATGAAAAGAAATCGAAAAAACTGGCCGCCTCAATTTTTGCTCCAGACCTCGTGTACTACCTGTAATAACCCCCAAAATTTTGAACTTTTTGTTACCCTTATGAATAGTGTTTTTGCTGAATGAGAAAACTTTTAATGCCATACTATGTAGGGGCTCTGTTATGGATATTCCGAGATTTTATTAGTACTCTATATGGTATATAAGTGTATGTAAAGATCGTCAGAATCCAATTCCGAATACTTTGATTTTTCCCGCAAATCCACTACATACGGAAAGAATTGAGTATAAGGTAATAGAATAAAAAGGATTTAAATTCAAGGATTTTAAGAGAGGATCATAAAAGGAATATAATGTATTGAGAAAGGTTAAGGGAACCCAAGTAATAAGATCCCGGGTATGATCCCTCAAACGATAAACGAGAACGAAAGTTAAGCGAACTGTAAAACAAATAAGCGACCAAGAGACAAGCTTGTACAAGAAGCCAAGGATTGTGACATCATCAAACCACAAGGAAGAGACATGTGGCAAATGGATGACATAGACATGGTGACATAAGCATGACAAATGGAGGGATTGTTGGTTGATTACAAGCCACACAAATTTTACCATGGTTAAAAGGTAATTAAGAAAAACAAAAGGAAACAACCAAGAAAAACAAATCAAAAAACACAAAACCCCCATTTTCTTCTTCAAGCTCTCGGCCTCTTTTCTTAAAAAATGAAAGTCCAAGCTCCTCCACTTACTATTTAGCAAGGTAATTATCCTAGCTTCTCCTAGTTAAGTTACATACTTCCTATAAGTTTAAGCTTCTAATTCCAAGCCAATCTTTTTCTATAAATCGAGAAAGAAGATGGTGAATAGTACTTTCTTGAAATTAATTTTTGTGTTCTTGATTTCTTTGAAAGAACAAGCTTGTAGGAGGTTAGATTAAGGCTTCCATGGGCATTCCAAGGATCTTTCATGGATTAAAAGCTTCAAGGAAGGTATAACTCTTCATGATCTTAGCTTTAAGTTTTGTTGTTTAGATTTCCTAATGTTTAGATGAAGGGTTAGGGTAATGGGCGTGTAATCATGTTAAAGCTTGTTATGAGTATTTTAGTTGGTGAGAGGCATGATTATTGTGTGTTTAGAGATTGGTTGATTTTGTGATATTTTTGGAGTTGGAAATCTTGGTTAATTAGTCAATGAACTTAAGTAAAACTCTTAGTTCATAATTGAGAAATAAGTATGAATTGGTAACATTGATTTGATGGGGCTGTTGGAGTGTGTTTTGGATGGATGTTGGTTGTATGATTGATTTGGGGTTGAATTGTGGTTGGTTTTGAATGGTTTAAATTTGGGAAATCGCGTAAACATAGCCGTCGTAATGTCCGATATACTTTAGACTGTTTTTGCTCTTAACATCAGAACCCGAGAACTCCCTGTTAGGTTTTGACCATTTCCATTTCTAGATAGCTCGTGTTACGAGCTTCGTTTTGATATGTGGTTCGCTTAAATCCGATGTACGGTTTAGGAGAAGCGACCGTTTTAAGTAACGGCATTTCGCGACCGAACCATTACCCCTCACCTTACTTTGAAACCTTGGTTAAGACCCTTAAATGACTAATTAGAATATGAAACAATTATGTAAAGTGGATTAGGCAGTTGGTAAGGCACTCGCGAAAGAATCGCCTTAAAACTCGTAATGGCTAATTTATTAAAAATGGTGGAGCCGAGGGTACTCGAGCGACTTAAGTAAATCGTTAAGCGCGAAAGCGAACGTTAGGACTCTAAATGGTTAAAGTCTAGTTTCTTAAGCGACCGGGGTTTAATTCCGAATTATGTTGTTGTTCATAGGTTATCGGACCCACTCTAAGCTTAAGTCTATCCGGGAGCACTCAGGCAAGTTTTCTACCCGTTATACTGTTGTTGTGATGTAAATATATGTATATGCATTATCTTGTGATAAGTGCATGGTTGTTATTAGCAAATTTTGCGATATATTGGAGCATGCTGATATGGTATATATGCATGTCTGTTTCGTAATCTTGATATATATCTGTTGATTCAATTGCTTATTAGTTGCATAATACCTATGCTAGAGATAAGCAGTAGTTGCGTATACCCTTAGTATAGGGGATCAAAAGGTGAACTTTTTCTAAAACCGGGAGGCGAGGCTCCCGAGTATAATATATATATATGAATAGTTTTTAAAAACTATTAATCGAATAAGGTTTATTCAATAACTTTATATTATTTAATGAATATTACTTGAATATTCATTCGAGGACTTAAGACTCCCTTTATATTATTTAATGAATATTACTTGAATATTCATTCGAGGACTTATGACTCCCTTTATATTATTTAATGAATATTATTTGAATATTCATTCGAGGACTTATGACTCCTTTTATTTTATTTAATGAATATTATTACGAATATTCATTCGAGGGCTTATGACTCCTTTTATTTTATTTAATGAATATTATTACGAATATTCATTCGAGGGCTTATGACTCCTTTTATTTTATTTATTGAATATTATTTGAATATTCATTCGAGGGCTTATGACTCAGTTATATTATTTAATGAATATTATTTGAATATTCATTTGAGGATCTATGCCTCCGATTATTTGCTGAGTTATATTCTTTATTTTATTAAAGAATAAGGTGTCGATAATCAAACTTATCTTTGATTATTCAAATAAAGATAGTACTTTCGTATAAGTATATCTTTGGTTATTTAATACTCATTTCAAGTATAAGTTTTAAAACTTCTACTTCAATTATTTTTATAAAGATTATTCTTTATGGGAATATTATTTAAATAATAATATTCAGATATTTTCTAATATATTGGGACTGATTTATTTCATTAAATCAGCATTACTCCAAACACTCTTTAAAGTGTTTTCGAGTCTTCAAAATGATTTTTAAAAGTTAGAGCGGATCCCAAAACTCATTTTTATATTTAAGATCTGTAATAACCCCAATTTTTGAGAAATTTTGAAACCCTTATGAATAGTGTTTTTGCTGAACGAGAAAACTTTTCATGCCACGCTATGTAGGGGTTCTGTTATTGATCTTATGGGATATTATTAGTACTCTATGTGGTATATAAGTGTATGTAAAGATCGTCAGAATCCAATTCCGAACACTTTGATTTTTCCCGGAAATCCACAAGATACGGAGAGAATTGAGTATAAGGTAACAGGATAAAAAGGATTTAAATTAAAGGATTATAGGAGAGGATCATAGAAGGAATATAATGTATTGAGAAAGGTTAAGGGAACCTAAGTAATAAGATCCCGGGTATGATCCTTCAAACGATAAACGAGAACGAAAGTTAAGCAAACCGTATAACAGATCAGCGGTCATTAGGCAAACGATTAGGAAGTTAATCAAAGGGATTAGGGGGAATGATGTCATCCAACCAATAGAAAGAGGACAAGGAAGGGAGGATGACATCATGAGGATGACATAAGCATGACATGGGAAGGAAGGAGGTGTGGTGGCTTTGTAACCACACAAATCCAAGGGCAAGAAGGTAATTGACTAAAGCAAGCACAAAAACCAATCAACCAAGCCAAGTAAAATCATTTTCATAAAAAATCAAAAGCAACCAAGGCTTTGTTCTTCATTGCTCACGGCTTTTCACTATTCAAAAGGCAAGAGAAATTCAAAATCCAAGATCCAAGCTTCCTAAATTGGTAAGATAATTCCCTAATCATCTTCATGCTTAGTTAGGACTATATCATGAGTTTAAGCCATTAATTCCTTCTCAATCTTCTTCATTTAATCAAAGAAGAAGACAATTAATAGTGTTTTCAAGTTTTTAACTTGAACTTTTTCTTGTTTTTCTTGAAGATCCAAGCATTCTTAAAACTTCTCAAAGCTTCTTAAGGCTTCCTAGCTCCACCCACCACTTCAAGGAAGGTATACCATCTCCAAACCCTAGATTCCTATATATTATAAGATGATTTTGATTAGTGGGTTGATATTGTAGTTTGTTGTTATGATTTAGAGTTTGGGATTTGGAATGGTAGTGAAATGGAATGGTAATTGTTGTGGTTTTGATTTAAAGGAACTTAAGTATGATTAAAGTTAAGTTTAGGCATAAGTATGAATGATTAAATTGAATTGGTTGGGGTTGTTATGATGTGATAAGGATGGATGTTGGTTGTATGTTGGATTTGAGGTTGGTTTGTGGTTGGTTTTGTATGGTTTAAAATTGGGAAATCGCGTAAACATAGCCGTCGTAACGTCCGATTTTCTTTGGACTATTTTTGTGCATAGCATTATGACCCGAGAACCCCCTGCTAGATTATGACCACTGCCATGTTTAGATAGCTCATGTTACGAGCTTCGTTTTGATATGTAGTTCGTTCAATTCCGATGCACGGTTTAGGAGAAACGACCGTTTCAAGTAACGGCGTTTCGCGAATGAAACTTTTTCCCTCGCCTTACTTTGAAACATAGGTTAAAGACCAAAAAGGGTTAATTAATGTATGAAACATTTATGGTAAGTGTGTTAGGCAGTTGGTAAGACACTCGCGAAGGAATCGCTTTAAAACTCGTAAAGGTTAAATTATTAAAAATGGTGGAGCCGAGGGTACCCGAGTGACTTAAGCAAATCAGTGAGCGCAAAACAAGCGTTAGAGTCTAAGTTAGTTAAAGTATAGATTTACAAGTGATTTTGGTTTAATTCCAACTTACTTGTTGTTTATAGGTTATCAGACTCGTCCCGAGCCTTTCTCACCCCCAAGTCGCTCAGGCAAGTATTCTATCCGTTATACTGTTGTTGTGATGTATACATTTGTATATGCATGATCTTGCGATAAATGCATATTGGTTATTTAGCAAATTCTTGCGATATATTGTAGCATGTGATATGGTATATATGCATGCCTGTTTCATATTCTTCAAAATATATATCTGTTGGTTCAGTTGATAATTCCTATGCTAGAGGATAGCGGTAACTTGCATATACCCTTAGTATAGGGACCCAAAGGTGAAAATATTTTCTAAAACCGGGAGTCGAGGATCCCGAGTAGATTTTTGTATATATGGATATGGATATATATATATATATATATATATATATATTTATATATATATATGGTTATAGTTTTTCCAAACTATTAATCGAATAAGGTTTATTCGATAACTTTAAACTTTATTTTATTATTGAATATTATTTCGAATATTATTCGAAGGCTTATGACTCAGTTTATATTATTTAATGAATATTATTTGAATATTCATTTGAGGATCTATGACTCCGATTATTTGTCGAGGTATATTCTTTATTTTATTAAAGAATAAGGTGTCAATAATCAAACTTATTTTCGATTATTCAAATAAAGATAGTACTTTCATATAAGTATATCTTTGGTTATTTAATACTCGTTTCAAGTATAAGTTTTAATACTTCTACTTCAATTATTTTTATAAAGATTATTCTTTATGGGAATATTATTTAAATATTAATATTCAGTCATTTTCTAAATATTCTGGGGACTGATTTACTTCATTAAATCAGTTTTACTCCAAACACTCTTTAAAGTGTTTTCGAGTCTTTAAAATGATTTTCAAAAGTTAGAGCGGATCCCAAAACTATTTTTATATTTAAGATCTTCCTTTTAAAAAGGGGATTTAAATACTCGCTCAAAACATGGGGGATCCGGCTCGGTGGTGTGTTTTATATTCGCAACAAGGTTGCTGTCTTGGTAAAAGAGTTTTTGATTACTTACCCAATATTCGGGAAGTAAAATTCTTGGAACAAGTTAATCCATTAACAGGCATCGCCTGGGAAATATCGGTGAGTTTTCCTTTCCAACTAGATACGACTTCTTGGTGGAGCCGTATCAACAAGTTTCTACTTGGGGAAAGGGGGAAACGAGCTTTACGTTTCAGAGTCATGGATTTCATCTGAACTAGGAGTGGCGTAAGTGGTCGAGTAGCGCCGGCCCAGCCTTATTATATTGGCCCAAATGGCCTGGAAGTTCCGCTAAGGCGGTCCATTCCTTAGGAGTTCAGTGTTCGGTTGACAAGTAAATCCGACAGGTTCTCCTCTACATGTAGAAAATGGTGGGGTTGTACTACTACGACTGATCATCGTAAGTGGTCTTCCTGGCGCGGTAAACTCCCGTAATGAGTTCATCATCCATTTGGATAATTCTGCAACACTACCCGTAGCATTTCGATTGAAAGGCTACTAATGGGTGGTTGCCGAAGCATTGACAGAGTCAAACATTTTTACTGGTGTATCCATTGAATGAAGTATCTCGTAACTTCATCTCTTTTCAAAATATTTCAAAGATCAAATATTTTCAAGTTTTATTTGTGGTCTCATCTATGGGATGACCTCGTGAATCTTATTATACTTCGAACAGTAGTAGTTCAAGTAGATTTCAAAAAAAATGGTATAAGTATAGTGAAGTAATTGGTAACTTCATCTTCTTTTAAAACTTATATCCAGTAAGTAATTACCTTACTCACGATAAAGATTCTAGTAAGTATCCATTTAGATACTTATATTATTGTTATCACTATGTATTATCTTGCGAGCTGTAAGGCTCACTCTTGCTTTATTTCTTCATCACACAACAACAGTTAGGAGAGATGGCCAGACTCCAGCAGACCCAGCGCAAGCGCGTGGGAAGCGTCCCGCGTCTTCCCGATGATGTTGTAGCTGCTATAGCTGCAGAGGTAGATCCATTGTAGTTCAGACCATCTACTTTTGAGAATCAAATTATGTATAATTATAACTTATGGCAGATAATGGCAATTAACTGTAAATTTATCAAGTAATCATTTTGGGTTGTAATAACTTTTAAATGGTGGATTCAAAGACTTGTACTTATTTGAATTTCATCTCTGAGACTATAACGGGTTGTGGTGTGTGTTAGTGCGGGGTCACAGCATAAGGTTGTTTATTATTAATTAAGTGAAGTGTTATTGTGGAAAGAAAGACCGTGACGACCCGGATCCCCGACCCCGGATCTGGGGGTGTTATAGAAGTGGTATCAGAGCTAAGCGTTATAAACCTCAGAGATGATGGGACGTTAAGATAATAAGTTCACTAAGATAATAAGAACTCTTGCCAAGTTCATAGTCGGGCTACCTAACGTAGCACTGACAGATAAAACCCTTACGGGAACCCTTATAAGTATCGTGATGGTAACATAGTTCGTTCTCGTATAGGGCAGCGGGGCACCAAACCTTGAGATTCAGGAGCATCAGCATGAGGATGTTTTATTACAAGTTGGAGATCAGATTATGGATCCGATAGAGCGTCCTAACGCAGGACCGGATGATGTTGATATTAAGGATGTAACGGTTGAGGATGTTGTCCTAGAAGGGATTGTTGCTGAGGAGGATTCCGTGAAGGATCCTGACAAGAATGAATAAAGGACCACTGAGGAATTGATGACCATGGTTAGGGCAACTCCCAGAGGTAGGATTGGCCGGCTACTATCGTAGATTGGTACAAGACTTTGTGAAGATCACAGCCCCTTTGACGCGGCTTACTCATAAGAATGAGAAGTTAGAATAGACAGAGAAATGCGAGAACAGCTGTTAAGAACTGAAGCAAAGGTTGGTGACGGCCCCTATGTTGGCGTTGCCGGATGGAAAAGGAGATTTTGTGATTTGGAAGAGACGCTTCGCATAAGGAATTAGGGTGCTTCTTATACAGCACAGCAAGATAATCGCGTACATGTCAAGACAATTAAGGTAATATGAAATTCGATATCCCCGCCCATGAGCTTAGGCTCGTGGCAATAGTTTTACCCTAAAGATTGGAGGCACTACTTGTATGGAGAGAAGTGCGAGAATTACCTAAGCCATAAGTGCTCTAGTACATCTTCACGTAGAAAGAGCTCAACATGTGCCAGATGAGGCAGTTAGAGCTAATCAAGAATAATGATTGGGAGATTCTTTATCATTCGGGGAAAGCCAATATGGTGGCTGATGCCCTTAGTAAAAAGGAGAGACTCAAGATGATAATGTCTTTGGGAGAGTTTATAAGAGATTTTGGAAATAGTAGTGAAGGTAACCGGAGCCGGTACCGAAAAGCTGTTTGAGATTGCAATAGAGACCGAATTATTGGAAAAGAGCATACGGTGCCAGAGAAAGGTGATGAATGAAGGCAGAGAGCCAACAAATAAATATGAGATTAATACCGAGAAAGATGATAAGGGAATAATGAGGTATTCCTATAGAATTTGGATTCCAAATGTTCAAGAGCTTAAAGATGAGATCTTAGATGAAAGTCATAGTTCAAGGAATAAGATTAAGGGCAAACCCTGAATGTGATAGTCAGGGAGGACGCCATCAAGATAGAAGGAACCCATAACATAATGAAGTGGAAAATGAGGATTTTAACGTATAAGATAACCCCAAGTATGGGGAGTAGGAAGAAATATTTAGACTGAGAAAACAAAAGTCGAGCGAGATAAGGAGACCCGAGACGGTACTCCTATACGGAAATTCATGGACCTGTCTAGACAGAACTTAGACTATTATCCCCAACCACCACCTTGAGGAAACAATGTGGTGTGAAATTCTTTCAGGACCTCTAAGTCGCTAAGCTCTTAGAGTTCCAAGGAACAAGCTGGCCCAATCGAGGCAAGAGCCTGGCTAAAGGAAATATAGGAATCATTTGAGATTCTAAATGATTGACGAATCTCAACAGGACTGTTTTGTCACTTACCCTCCTAAGAGAGAGGCCGCCTGCTGGTGAAAGACCAAGAAAGGCACGGAGCCAGAGGTTAGAATAAACTGATTTAAGTTTAGTCAATTGTTTTCGGGAAAGTAATTCTCAAGGTTATGGAGATAGTGTAAAAGCTTTAGAGTCAGAACAAAGGCAGACGAGTATGATAAATTATGAATCTAAGTTGTAAAAGTTGTCAAGATTCATTCTGAGGACACGAATCCAGAATGACGGAATGTTTGGAATCAATGCTTATGTTGTGTTGGTTCATGAAATAATGATAAGAGAAAGGAAAATAAAAAGAAATTGAAGTGGAAAGGAATATAACGGCAATAGAGTTTGAGGAATGATAAGGGAGTTGGGTATGAGGAAACCCTAAAGACTCGTAGAAATATAAATAGAAGAGTATGTAATCGTCAGGATGAGGGTGATTCACCATGAGTTAAAATTGATGGTTGAGGGCATAAGAGATACATATATTTTATCCCCTGTAAGTTGGGAAGATTCGAGGAAACCTTGAGATAATTCGAAGGATAAATAATGAGACGCGGATAGACTGAGGACACAAGAAAGTAAGAAATTAAGAAAATTGGATGAAGGAAGTGACCTTCAAGAAGGTGAAATGTAAGACCGGTGGCAGGATACCCAGAAAGGGAGACGCCAGGTATGAGAGATATCCCAACAGTGAGGTGACTGTTGAGATAAACAACAAAAGTAAATAAGGAATTATTAAGAAGGAGTTCACGTTGAACACGACCAATATCTTCCAGAACATCCTTGTTATCGTTACCAAATTAGGCAAGACAAGTAGATAACCGTTGTTATCTTTTGGAGGCCATATTGATTGACCCCATTTTGAATACAGATGTTATTGTGAAATTAGACATGTACTATCGAGGTGGGAATGATTGAATAAGACACCCTTATCAGGGAGATATGACTTGATTTATCCATGGAAGAAGGTAGGTACCTTTTAAAGGTGGAATTAAGGATAGAACATCGGTAACTTAAAATAAATCCTAGGGGAATGCATAAAGGTTGGCATTTCACCCTTAATAGGGACAGTATGAGTTTTGACAGTATGATTTGGAAAGGGTTAAGGTAACAACAACCTTTAAGAATCAGTGGAGAAATTTTCAGAGGTATATAGACAATGGTTCTAGTAATAGTGAATGGTATTTTGATATGCCCTGTATCTAGGGAATACAGGAGGAACGATTGAAGGATAACCTTAGAGGTTGTACAAGGAGAAAGGTAATATTCAAAATTCTCAAGAATAGAAATGTGGATAAAGGAAATATGACGTAATTATAATGATGCCAAGTGGGGCACGTGTTAAACCACGAGAACGTATGAATCGAACCAGTAAAGGTCAAAATTGTTCAGGGCAATTAGGACTTAAGATAAAAGATGTTCTAAGTATAATTGAGAGTCAGTCGTGACAGTGATTAACCTCTAAAGACTGAGGCAATAACTTATGGAAAAAAATGGTGATTTTTTTTTTCTCATCAGATTTTAAGGAAAACATCTTCACATAAGCTGTGATTGAAATGAGGTAGAAAATTATTTGGAGGTGGTTAAAATGACATTGACTGTAAGGAAATTGTACTATCAGGAAAGGCCAAAGAGGTGGCCGACACTTTAAAGGTAAGAGGATAATTATAGGCGCCTGTGCCAAAAGAATACAGTGATGATGGTTAAAGCTGTGAAGGTTGTATTATGGTTTGGAAGATTGACATTCCTTCTGATGACTGTGCAATACCCAACCGTAATAGTAGTTGGTAAAGGTTTAATTCGTGTAATCGCCATGAACGGGCTATCTATCTTAGAAGGTCCTATCTTGAGATAAGCCAGGACCATGTTTCAAAAAGGACTAAACAAACCTTTGAGTTAAGTCTTCTATTGAAGGCATATGATTACGAATGGTATTAACCTGCTATCGTTGCTTTGAGCGAAACTCTTCTGCAATTTTATCTGCTTCATGTCATGTATGTATGTCAGGATCAGGAGTGTTCTTCATGGATCAGGAATGGTGATTATGTTACCTCCTTAGAATGATTTGATATGACATGTATGGACTCCGTATGGTTAGATATTAAGATTTTATGGAAAAGTGAATGACGACAGTAGGTCAGTGGTGGACCATAGTAAGGCAGCAATGATTCTGCGAGTAATGAGCTGATTACAACCGTGAGAGTTGTATTGGAATGGGTGATTGAGATTGAGTACCACTAATCGGGTCGTGGTAGTGTATAAGTTATCATTGATAGACTAATTAAGTAGAGTATCTACCTATTGTATATTTATTCTTTCTTATCAATAGAGAGTCGTATTATTATACGAGGAAGGTTGCGGTGCAAGCATATAATTCTAGTAACGATGATGTATAGAATGAGATCCCAGATTCGATTTTCGATGTCGAGGGAGTTTCAAAGGTGATTGTGTATAAGCTCGAGGAAGAGTGTGGGTCCATAGAATGATGGACGGGATAGCGAAAATATTTAGGCATGGGAAATACGAGGCTATAATGCTTAATGTTGATTTATATACGTATATGATTTGTTCTCCTATGACAAACCTCTATAGTTCAGAGGTAGGTTCCAAGCCAGATATTTTGTGGCAGTATATTTTTTTCATATATACAATTCTCTTCAATTCGTTCTTTTCTCTTCTTTTCATTTCATGTAAGCTGAGAAGAACAACCCTTCCAGAAGGGGAGGTATTGCCGAATGACTATCTATCTGTGTGATAGAAGCCGAGTAGGATACCAGCTATTGTTTAATTGCTTGTCAAGTACTAAAGGCTGGCCACCTTCTGTACTAACTATGCGATATAACAAGTGTTCATGATCATAGTGATCTCTCAACACATTCCTTTACTTCTATTTGATTGATCAAATTTTGGAAAATAGAAATAACTGAAAAAGGAGTAATAAAGTGGTGGTAGTATGCGGAATGGAAACACATTCATGATACTAAGGTTGACGTGGTTATTAAAAGGTTATAGAACGCTAACGAGCAAAAGTATAACCCGTATAATATTAGGAACGGAAGGTAGTAGCGATTACGAACTGGAAAAGAATGGGTATTGAGAAGCAAAAGTTCTAATGATAAAAGCTATAATGAGAGTCTGTGCAATAGACTTGAAAGAATTTGGAATGATCACTTAATTCGGATTGAGTTATCTTACTACAATAGATCATATGTCATTATCGAGATGTCGCCTTATGAGATCCTTGAGGGAAGATAATGTCGATCTCCCTTATGTTAGGATGAAGTTGTAGAGCGCAAGATGCTCGGACCCGCAGTAGTCCAAAGGACCAAGGATATGATAGATCTAATCAGAGGACGGCTGGTAGTAGCCCAAGATGGACATGATAAGTATGTTGATTTGACACGAAAAGATAAAGAGTATGAAATAGGGGACCTAGTAATGTTATAGGTATCCCTTGGGAAGGATTGATGAGGTTCGGAAAGAAAGGAAAGCTAAGTCTACAATTTGTTGGACCCTTGGATATATTAAGACGTTTGGGAAGTTAGCACATGAGCTAGCCCTAACCCAGAACATGTAGCGAGTCATAACGCGTTTCACGTATCAATGTTAAGGAAGTGTAATTCAGATGCCAGATAAATAGAGGCATATGAGCGCATAGATATGGAACCCGACGTAACCTATATGGAGCAACCAGGAAGGGTTATAGAGTGAAAAGGAACAAGTGCTTAGGAGAAGGATTATCAAACTAGGCAGAGTTTGGTGGTAGAACCACAATGTAGAAAATTGACTCGAGAGTTAGAAAGTGTAATGCTAAGAAAGTATCCCCATTTGTTTTCTATCTGATTCCGGGACGGAATCCTTTTAAGGAGGGGAGACTGTAATAACCCCAATTTTTGAGAAATTTTGAAACCCTTATGAATAGTGTTTTTGCTGAACGAGAAAACTTTTCATGCCACGCTATGTAGGGGTTCTGTTATTGATCTTATGGGATATTATTAGTACTCTATGTGGTATATAAGTGTATGTAAAGATCGTCAGAATCCAATTCCGAACACTTTGATTTTTCCCGGAAATCCACAAGATACGGAGAGAATTGAGTATAAGGTAACAGGATAAAAAGGATTTAAATTAAAGGATTATAGGAGAGGATCATAGAAGGAATATAATGTATTGAGAAAGGTTAAGGGAACCTAAGTAATAAGATCCCGGGTATGATCCTTCAAATGATAAACGAGAACGAAAGTTAAGCAAACCATATAACAGATCAGCGGTCATTAGGCAAACGATTAGGAAGTTAATCAAAGGGATTAGGGGGAATGATGTCATCCAACCAATAGAAAGAGGACAAGGAAGGGAGGATGATATCATGAGGATGACATAAGCATGACATGGGAAGGAAGGAGGTGTGGTGGCTTTGTAACCACACAAATTCAAGGGCAAGAAGGTAATTGACTAAAGCAAGCACAAAAACCAATCAACCAAGCCAAGTAAAATCATTTTCATCAAAAATCAAAAGCAACCAAGGCTTTGTTCTTCATTGCTCACGGCTTTTCACTATTCAAAAGGCAAGAGAAATTCAAAATCCAAGATCCAAGCTTCCTAAATTGGTAAGATAATTCCCTAATCATCTTCATGCTTAGTTAGGACTATATCATGAGTTTAAGCCATTAATTCCTTCTCAATCTTCTTCATTTAATCAAAGAAGAAGACAATGAATAGTGTTTTCAAGTTTTTAACTTGAACTTTTTCTTGTTTTTCTTGAAGATCCAAGCATTCTTAAGACTTCTCAAAGCTTCTTATGGCTTCCTAGCTCCACCCACCACTTCAAGGAAGGTATACCATCTCCAAACCCTAGATTCCTATATATTATAAGATGATTTTGATTAGTGGGTTGATATTGTAGTTTGTTGTTATGATTTAGAGTTTGGGATTTGGAATGGTAGTGAAATGGAATGGTAATTGTTGTGGTTTTGATTTAAAGGAACTTAAGTATGATTAAAGTTAAGTTTAGGCATAAGTATGAATGATTAAATTGAATTGGTTGGGGTTGTTATGATGTGATAAGGATGGATGTTGGTTGTATGTTGGATTTGAGGTTGGTTTGTGGTTGGTTTTGTATGGTTTAAAATTGGGAAATCGCGTAAACATAGCCGTCGTAACGTCCGATTTTCTTTGGACTGTTTTTGTGCATAGCATTATGACCCGAGAACCCCCTTCTAGATTATGACCACTGCCATGTTTAGATAGCTCATGTTACGAGCTTCGTTTTGATATGTAGTTCGTTCAATTCCGATGCACGGTTTAGGAGAAACGACCGTTTCAAGTAACGGCGTTTCGCGAACGAAACTTTTTCCCTCGCCTTACTTTGAAACATAGGTTAAAGACCAAAAAGGGTTAATTAATGTATGAAACATTTATGGTAAGTGTGTTAGGCAGTTGGTAAGACACTCGCGAAGGAATCGCTTTAAAACTCGTAAAGGTTAAATTATTAAAAATGGTGGAGCCGAGGGTACCCGAGTGACTTAAGCAAATCAGTGAGCGCAAAACAAGCGTTAGAGTCTAAGTTAGTTAAAGTATAGATTTACAAGTGATTTTGGTTTAATTCCAACTTACTTGTTGTTTATAGGTTATCAGACTCGTCCCAAGCCTTTCTCACCCCCAAGTCGCTCAGGCAAGTATTCTATCCGTTATACTGTTGTTGTGATGTATACATTTGTATATGCATGATCTTGCGATAAATGCATATTGGTTATTTAGCAAATTCTTG
Source organism: Apium graveolens (assembly GCF_009905375.1). Taxonomy (NCBI): domain Eukaryota; kingdom Viridiplantae; phylum Streptophyta; class Magnoliopsida; order Apiales; family Apiaceae; genus Apium; species Apium graveolens. The sequence goes on along the minus strand of NW_027419709.1, from coordinate 19,897 downwards.
CGATATATTGTAGCATGTGATATGGTATATATGCATGCCTGTTTCATATTCTTCAAAATATATATCTGTTGGTTCAGTTGATAATACCTATGCTAGAGGATAGCGGTAACTTGCATATACCCTTAGTATAGGGACCCAAAGGTGAAAATATTTTCTAAAACCGGGAGTCGAGGATCCCGAGTAGATTTTTGTATATATGGATATGGATATATATATATATATATATTTATATATATATATATATGGTTATAGTTTTTCCAAACTATTAATCGAATAAGGTTTATTCGATAACTTTAAACTTTATTTTATTATTGAATATTATTTCGAATATTATTCGAAGGCTTATGACTCAGTTTATATTATTTAATGAATATTATTTGAATATTCATTTGAGGATCTATGACTCCGATTATTTGTCGAGGTATATTCTTTATTTTATTAAAGAATAAGGTGTCAATAATCAAACTTATTTTCGATTATTCAAATAAAGATAGTACTTTCATATAAGTATATCTTTGGTTATTTAATACTCGTTTCAAGTATAAGTTTTAATACTTCTACTTCAATTATTTTTATAAAGATTATTCTTTATGGGAATATTATTTAAATATTAATATTCAGTCATTTTCTAAATATTCTGGGGACTGATTTACTTCATTATATCAGTTTTACTCCAAACACTCTTTAAAGTGTTTTCGAGTCTTTAAAATGATTTTCAAAAGTTAGAGCGGATCCCAAAACTATTTTTATATTTAAGATCTTCCTTTTAAAAAGGGGATTTAAATACTCGCTCAAAACATGGGGGATCCGGCTCGGTGGTGTGTTTTATATTCGCAACAAGGTTGTTGTCTTGGTAAAAGAGTTTTTGATTACTTACCCAATATTCGGGAAGTAAAATTCTTGGAACAAGTTAATCCATTAACAGGCATCGCCTGGGAAATATCGGTGAGTTTTCCTTTCTAACTAGATACGACTTCTTGGTGGAGCCGTATCAACAAGTTTCTACTTGGGGAAAGGGGGAAACGAGCTTTACGTTTCAGAGTCATGGATTTCATCTGAACTAGGAGTGGCGTAAGTGGTCGAGTAGCGCCGGCCCAGCCTTATTATATTGGCCCAAATGGCCTGGAAGTTCCGCTAAGGCGGTCCATTCCTTAGGAGTTCAGTGTTCGGTTGACAAGTAAATCCGACAGGTTCTCCTCTACATGTAGAAAATGGTGGGGTTGTACTACTACGACTGATCATCGTAAGTGGTCTTCCTGGCGCGGTAAACTCCCGTAATGAGTTCATCATCCATTTGGATAATTCTGCAACACTACCCGTAGCATTTCGATTGAAAGGCTACTAATGGGTGGTTGCCGAAGCATTGACAGGGTCAAACATTTTTACTGGTGTATCCATTGAATGAAGTATCTCGTAACTTCATCTCTTTTCAAAATATTTCAAAGATCAAATATTTTCAAGTTTTATTTGTGGTCTCATCTATGGGATGACCTCGTGAATCTTATTATACTTCGAACAGTAGTAGTTCAAGTAGATTTCAAAAAAAATGGTATAAGTATAGTGAAGTAATTGGTAACTTCATCTTCTTTTAAAACTTATATCCAGTAAGTAATTACCTTACTCACGATAAAGATTCTAGTAAGTATCCATTTAGATAATTATATTATTGTTATCACTATGTATTATCTTGCGAGCTGTAAGGCTCACTCTTGGTTTATTTCTTCATCACACAACAACAGTTAGGAGAGATGGCCAGACTCCAGCAGACCCAGCGCAAGCGCGTGGGAAGCGTCCCGCGTCTTCCCGATGATGTTGTAGCTGCTATAGCTGCAGAGGTAGATCCATTGTAGTTCAGACCATCTACTTTTGAGAATCAAATTATGTATAATTATAACTTGTGGCAGATAATGGCAATTAACTGTAAATTTATCAAGTAATCATTTTGGGTTGTAATAACTTTTAAATGGTGGATTCAAAGACTTGTACTTATTTGAATTTCATCTCTGAGACTATAACGGGTTGTGGTGTGTGTTAGTGTGGGGTCACAGCATAAGGTTGTTTATTATTAATTAAGTGAAGTGTTATTGTGGAAAGAAAGACCGTGACGACCCGGATCCCCGACCCCAGATCTGGGGGTGTTACAAGATCTTTCTTTTAAAGGGGATTTAAATACTCGCTCAAAACCTGAGGGATCCGGCTCTGTGGTGTATTTTATATTCGCAACGAGGTTGCTCTTTTGATAAATGAATTGATTACTTACCCAAGGTTCGGGAAGTAAGTCCATCTATTGAGTCGGCATAAGCAACATGGGCTCAGTGGCCGTCCATGAAAGTGTAAGTGGCTCAGTGGGAGTCCATCAAATGCGTAAGTGGCTGAGTGACAGTCCAGCATAAGGTCCTATTGCGGCCAGGGTGATGACCAGTGGGGAATTCGTCCATCTACTAGTAGAAAAGGTTACTTATTGGTATCTTTGCCTGATCAGCAAGATATCAGGTTTATGCCAAGGTTTTCTCCTTTCCAAATTCATTGGATATTGCAACTCTGTTTATAATTTTCATAACAGAGGTTTTCAAGGAGTGTATGAAATGTATATATATATTGGTGTATATATATATCGGGACTTAATGAAGTATCTCGTAACTTCATTATTTATAATGATGTTCAAAGATTGAATCTATTCAAATTTTGTCTTGTAGTCTCATCTATGTGATGAACTTTTGAAACTAATTATAACTTGAACGGTGGTAGTTCAAGTAGTATTTGGAAAAGATATAAGTATATTGGAGTATCTTGTAACTTCATCTTTTAAACTTATATCTAGTAAATGATTATCTTATGCATATCAAAGATTTTCAGAAAAATGTTGAGACAAGGTTAGATATATGAGATCACCTTGCAACGATATTTTTATATAGTTATAAATTGGAACTCTGTGTATATTATACATGTCAGAGGATTTCAAAGATTGTGAAAAGTATATATATATGTATATATATACTGAATATTTTGCGACTTGGTCGCGGTTAAGATATCAGCTTGGTTCATTTCTTTGACCAAGACTTTCATGAGTACTATGAGTATGCTCATATATTGTTAATCTGTATACATATTATTTTGGTGGGCTTGTTGCTTACCCTTGCTATCTTCTTTCATCACACAACATCAGATAGACAAGATGAACAGGACCAAGCTCTCGATTCGCAAGCGGTTAATCGTTCCGCAGTCTTCTGGAAGCGTTGATGTCGCCGTAGCTGAGGTAGGAGCTACCAATAGGCTAGGTTTTCAACTATTGATGAACCAGACTTATGTATAATATGAATTGTAATAATGGCAAGGAATATGTAAATCTATTCAGAAACCTTTTTAAGGTGTATTGACATATAATTGTGGAATAAAACGACTTGTGATTATTTTTGGATATTCATCTCTGAGACTATAACTTGTGGTGTGTGTGTTTATTGTGGGGTCACAGTACAGAGTAGTTTATTGTGTATTAAGATTGGGTGTTATTAAGGGAAATGGAACTCGTGACAACCTAGATCCCCTACCCCGGATCTGGGGGTGTTACAGAAGTGGTATCAGAGCTAAGCGTTATAAACCTCAGAGATGATGTGACGTTAAGATAATAAGTTCACTAAGATGATAAGAACTCTTGCCAAGTTCATAGTTGGGCTACCTAACGTAGTACTGATAGTTAAACCCTTATGGGAACCCTTATAAATATCGTGATAGTAGCGTAGTTTGTTATCGTATATGGTAGCGGGACTCCGAACCCTGAGGTTGAGAAGTGACAGCGCGATGATGTTTATTACTAATTGGAGATCGGATTGTGGATCCGATAGAGTGTCCTAATGCAGGACCGGATGATGTTGATATTGAGGATGTAGCGGTTGAGGATGTTGTCCTAGAAGGGATAGTTGCTGAGGAGGATCCCATGGAGGATCCTGACAAGAATGAATAAAGGACCACTGATGAATTGATGACCATGGTTAGGTCGACTACCAGAGGTAGGATTGGTCGGTCACTACCGGAGGTTCGTTCAAGTTTGTAAAGATAGTAGCCTCTTTAACGCGGCTTACTCGTAAGACTGAGAAGTTTGAATGGACAGAGAAATGCGAGAACAGCTTTCAAGAACTGAAGCAAAGGTTGGTGACGGCCCCTATGCTGGCGTTGCCGGATGGAAAAGGAGATTTTGTGAAGTATAGTGACGCTTCACACAAGGGCTTAGGGTGCGTGCTTATGCAGAACGGTAAGGTAATCGCGTACGCGTCAAGACAATTAAGGCAATATAAAATTCGATATCCCCGCCCATGAGATTAGGCTCGTGGCAATAGTTTTACCCTAAAGATTGGAGGCACTACTTGTATGGAGAGAAGTGCGAGATTTACCTAAGCCATAAGTACTCTAGTACATTTTCCCGTAGAAAGAGCTCAATATACGCCAGAGGAGGTGGTTAGAGCTAATCAAGAATTAAGATTGGGAGATTCTTTATCATTCGGGGAAAGCCAATGTGGTGGTTAATGCCCTTAGTAAAAAGGAGAATCTCAAGATGATAATGTCTTTGGGAGAGTTTATAAGAGATTTTGAGAAAATGGAAATAGGAGTGAAGGTAACCAGAGCCGGTACCGAAAAGATGTTTGAGATTGCAATATAGTCTGAATTATCGGAAAAGAACATATTGTGCGAGAAAAAGTGAAGAATGAAGGCAGAGAGCCAACAAAGAGATATGAGATTAATACCGAGAAAAATGATAAGGGAATAATGAGGTATTCCTATAGAATTTGGGTTCCAAATGTTCAAGAGCTTAAAGATGAGATCTTAGATGAAAGTCATAGTTCAAGGAATAAGATTAAGGGCAAACCCTGAATGTGATAGTCAGGGAGGACGCCATCAAGATAGAAGGAACCCATAACATAATGAAGTGGAAAATGAGGATTTTAACGTATAAGATAACCCCAAGTATGGGAGAAGGATGAAACATTTCATACTAAGGAAACAGAAAGTCGAGTAAGGAAAGGAGACCCGAGACGGTACTCCTATACGGCAATTCATGGACCTATCTAGACAGAACTTAGACTATTATCCCCAACCACCACCTTGAGGAAACAATGCGATAGGAAATTCTTTCAGGACCTTTAAGTCTCTAAGCTCTCAGAGTTCCAAGGAACAGATTAACCCAGTCGAGGCAATAGCCTGGCTAAAGGAAATATAGGAATCATTTGAGATTCTAAATGATTGACGAATCTCAAAAGACTATTTTTGTCACTTACCCTCCTAAGAGAGAGGCCACCCGCCGGTGAAAGGCCAAGGAAGGCACGGAGCAAGAGATTATAATAAACTGATTAAAGTTCAGTCAATTGTTTTCAAGAAAGTACTTCCCAAAGTTATGAAGATAGTGTAAAAGCTTTAGAGCCAGAACAAAGGCAGACGAGTATGATGAATTGTGAATCTAAGTTGTAAAAGTTATTAAGATTCATTCTGAGGACACGAATCCAGAATGACGGGATGTTTGAAATCAATGCTTAAGTTGTGTTGGTTCATGAAATAATGATAAGAGAAAGGAAAATAAAAAAGAAACTGAAGTGGAAAGGAATACAAGGGCAATAGAGTTTGAGGTATGATAAGGGAGTTGGGTATGAGGAAACCCTAAAGACTCGTAGCAATAGACATAGAAAAGTATGTAATCGTCAGGATGAGGGTGATTCACCATGAGTTAAAATAGATGGTTGAAGGCATAAGAGATACACATATAATTATCCCCTGTAAGTTGGGAGAATTCAATGAAACCTTGAGATAATTCGAAGGGTAAATAATGAGACGCGGATAGACTAAGGAGACAAGGAAGTAAGAAATTAAGAAAATTGGATGAAGGAAGTGACCTTCAAGAATGGGAAGTGTAAGACCGGTGGCATGATACCGAGAAAGGGAGACGCCGGGTATGAAAGATATCCCAACATTGAGGTGACTGTTGTGATAAACAACAAAAGTACATAAGGAATTATTAAGAAGAAGTTCATGTTGAACATGACCAATATCTTCCAGAACATCCATGTTATCATTACCAAATCAGCAAAGAAAAGCGGATGACCATTGTTATCTTTTGGAGGCCATATGGATTGACCTCAATTTGAATAAGGATGCTATTATGAAGTTAGGTATAGACTATCGAGGTGGGAATGATTGAATAAGACACCCTTATCAGGGATATATGACTTGATTTATCCATGGAAGAAGGCAGGTACCTTTTAAAGGTGGAATTAAGGATAGAACATCGGTAACTTAAAATGAATCCTCGGGGAATGCATAAAAGTTGGAATTTCACCCTTAATAGGGATAGTGTGAGTTTTGACAGTATGAATTGGAAATGATTAAGGTAATAACAACCTTTAAGAATCAGTGGAGAAATTTTTCAGAAGTATATAGACAATGATTCTGGTATTAATAAATGGTATCTTGATATGCCCTGTATCTAGGGAATACAGGAGGAACGATTGAAGGATAACCTTAGAGGTTTTATAAGGAGAAAGGTAATATTCAAAATTTCTCAAGAATAGAAATGTTGATAAAGGAAATATGACGTAATTATAATGATGCCAAGTGGGGCACGTGTTAAACCACGAGAAAGTATGGATCGAACCAGTGAAGGTCGGAATTGTTCAGGGCAATTAGGGCCTAAGATAAAAGATGTTCTAAGTATGATTGAGAGTCAGTCGTGACAGTGATTAACCTCTAAAGACTGAGGCAATAACTTATGGGAAAATGGTGATATTTTTTTTTACTCATCAGATTTTAAGGAAAACATCTTCACACGAGTAGTGATTGAAGTGAGGTAGAAAATTTAGTTGGAGGTGGTTAAAAGGACATGATTGTAAGGAAATTTTACTATCAGGAAAGGCCAAAGAGATGACCAACATTTTAAGTGTAAGAAGACAATTATAGGCGCTTGTGCCAAAGGAATACAATGATGATGGTTAAAGCTGTGAAGGTTGTATTATGGTTTGGAAGATTGACATTCTTTCTGATGACTGTGCAATACCCAACCGTAATAGTAGTTGGTAAAGGTTTAATTCGTGTAATCGCCATGAGCAGGCTATCTATCTCAGAAGGTACTATCTTGAGATAAGCCAGGACCATGTTTCAAAAAGGACTAGACGAACCTTTGAGTTAAGTCCTCTATTTAGGGCGTATGATTAAGAATGGTATTAACCTGCTATCGTTGCTTTGATTGAAACTCTTCTGTAATTTTATCTGCTTCATGTCATATGTACGTCAAGTTCAGGAGAGTTCTTCATGAATCATGAACGGTGATCGTGTTACCTCCTTAGAAGAATTCGATACGAGATGTATGGATTCCGTATAGTTAGCTATTAAAACTTCATGGAAAATGAATGATTACAGTAGGTCAACGGTGGACCCTAGTAGTGCAGCAATGATTCTGCGAGTAATGAGTCGATTACAACCGTGAGAGTTGTATTGGAATGGATGTTGAGATTGAGTACCACTAATCGGGTCGTGGTGGTGTATAAGTTATCATTGATAGACTAATTAAGTCGAGTATCTACCTATTGAATAATTATTCCCTCTTATGAAAAGAGAGTCGTATTACTATATGAGGAAGGTTGCGGTGCAAGCATAGAATTCTAGTAACGATGATGCCTAGAATGAGATCCCAGATTTGATTTTCGATATCGAGGGAGTTTCAAAGGTGATTGTGTATAAGCTCGAGGAAGAGCATGGGTCCATAGAATGATAGACAGAATAGCAAAAATATTTAGGCATGTGAAATACGATGCTTTAATACTTGATGTTGATATAAATACATATATGTTTTGTTCTCCTATGATAAACCTCTATAGTTCAGAGGTAGATTCCAAGCCAGATATTTTGTGGCAGTATATTTTATATATACAATTATCTTCAGTTCGTCCTTTTCTCTTCTTTTCATTTCATGTAAGCTGAGAAGAACAACCCTTCCAGAAGGGGAGGTATTGTCGAATGACTATCTATCTGTGTGATAGAAGCCTAGTAGGATACCACATGTTGTTTAATTGCTTGTCAAGTACTAAAGGTCGGCCACCTTCTGTACTAACTATGCAATGAAACAAGTGTTCATGATCATAGTGATCTCTCAACAAATTCCTTTACTTCTATATGATTGATCAAACTTTGGGAAATAGAAACAGCTGAAAAAGAGTAATAAAGTTGTGGTAGTATTCAGAATGGAAACACATTCGTGATACTAAGGTTGACGTGGTTATTAAAAGGTTATAGAACGCTAACGAGCAAAAGTATAACCAGTATAATATTAGGAACGGAAGGTAGTAGCGATTACGAACTGGAAAAGAATGGGTATTGAGAAGCAAAAGTTCTAATGCTAAAAGCTATAATGAGAGTCTGTGCAATAGACTTGAAAGAATTTGGAATGATCACTTAACGCGAATTAAGTTATCTTACGACAATAGATCATGTGTCAGTATTGAGATATTGCCTTATGAGATCCTTGAGGGAAGACAATGTCGATCTCCCTTATGTTAGGATGAAGTTGTACAGCGTAAGATGCTCGGACCCGCAGTAGTCCAAAGGACCAGGGATATAATAGATCTAATCAGAGGACGACTGGTAGTAGCCAGGAAGGACATAAGAAGTATGTCGATTTGACACGAAAGGACAAAGAATAGGAAGGAGGCAACCTTGTATTGTTAAAAGTATTCCCTTGAAAAGAATTAATGAGATTCGGAAAGAAAGGAAAGCTAAGTCCACCAATTGTTGGACCCTTGGATATATTAAGAAGTATTGGGAAGTTAGCATATGAGCTAGCCTTACCCCAGAACATGTAGCAAGTCATAACGTGTTTCACGTATCAATGTTAAGGAAGTGTAATTCGGATGCCAGATAAATAGGGGCATAGGAGCGCATAGACATGCAACCCGACGTAACCTATATGGAGCAACCAGGAAGGGTTATAGAGTGAGAAGGAACGAGTGCTTAGGAGAAGGGTTATCAAACTAGTAAGAGTTTGATGGCAGAATCATAATGTGGAAGAATCAACTTGGGAACTAGAGAGCGCAATGCTAGAAAAGTACCCCCATTTGTTTTCTATTTGATTTCGGGACGGAATCCTTTTAAGGAGGGGAGACTGTAATAACCCCCAAAATTTTGAACTTTTTGTAACCCTTATGAATAGTGTTTTGGCTGAATTAGAAAACTTTTCATGCCATACTATGTAGGGGCTCTGTTATGGATATTCCGAGATTTTATTAGTACTCTATATGGTATATAAGTGTATGTAAAGATCGTCAGAATCCAATTCCGAACACTTTGATTTTTCCCGGAAATCCACTAGATACGGAAAGAATTGAGTATAAGGTAATAGAATAAAAAGCATTTAAATTCAAGGATTTTAAGAGAGGATCATAAAAGGAATATAATGTATTGAGAAAGGTTAAGGGAACCCAAGTAATAAGATCCCGGGTATGATCCCTCAAACGATAAACGAGAACGAAAGTTAAGCGAACCGTAAAACAAATAAACGACCAAGAGACAAGCTTGTACAAGAAGCCAAGGATTGTGACATCATCAAACCACAAGGAAGAGACATGTGGCAAATGGATGACATAGACATGGTGACATAAGCATGACAAATGGAGGGATTGTTGGTTGATTACAAGCCACACAAATTTTACCATGGTTAAAAGGTAATTAAGCAAAACAAAAGGAAACAACCAAGCAAAACAAATCAAAAAACACAAAACCCCCATTTTCTTCTTCAAGCTCTCGGCCTCTTTTCTTAAAAAATGAAAGTCCAAGCTCCTCCACTTACTATTTAGCAAGGTAATTATCCTAGCTTCTCCTAGTTAAGTTACATACTTCCTATAAGTTTAAGCTTCTAATTCCAAGCCAATCTTTTTCTATAAATCAAGAAAAAAGATGGTGAATAGTACTTTCTTGAAATTAATTTTTGTGTTCTTGATTTTTTTGAAAGAACAAGCTTGTAGGAGGTTAGATTAAGGCTTCCATGGGCATTCCAAGGATCTTTCATGGATTAAAAGCTTCAAGGAAGGTATAACTCTTCATGATCTTAGCTTTAAGTTTTGTTGTTTAGATTTCCTAATGTTTAGATGAAGGGTTAGGGTAATGGGTGTGTAATCATGTTAAAGCTTGTTATGAGTATTTTAGTTGATGAGAGGCATGATTATTGTGTGTTTAGAGATTGGTTGATTTTGTGATATTTTTGGAGTTGGAAATCTTGGTTAATTAGTCAATGAACTTAAGTAAAACTCTTAGTTCATAATTGAGAAATAAGTATGAATTGGTAACATTGATTTGATGGGGCTGTTGGAGTGTGTTTTGGATGGATGTTGGTTGTATGATTGATTTGGGGTTGAATTGTGGTTGGTTTTGAATGGTTTAAATTTGGGAAATCGCGTAAACATAGTCGTCGTAATGTCCGATATACTTTAGACTGTTTTTGCTCTTAACATCAGAACCCGAGAACTCCCTGTTAGGTTTTGACCATTGCCATGTCTAGATAGCTCGTGTTAGGAGCTTCGTTTTGATATGTGGTTCGCTTAAATCCGATGTACGGTTTAGGAGAAGCGACCGTTTTAAGTAACGGCATTTCGCGACCGAACCATTATCCCTCACCTTACTTTGAAACCTTGGTTAAGGCCCTTAAATGACTAATTAGAATATGAAACAATTATGTAAAGTGGATTAGGCAGTTGGTAAGGCACTCGCGAAAGAATCGCCTTAAAACTCGTAATGGCTAATTTATTAAAAATGGTGGAGCCGAGGGTACTCGAGCGACTTAAGTAAATCGTTAAGCGCGAAAGCGAACGTTAGGACTCTAAATGGTTAAAGTCTAGTTTCTTAAGCGACCGGGGTTTAATTCCGACTTATGTTGTTGTTCATAGGTTATCGGACCCACTCTAAGCTTAAGTCTATCCGGGAGCACTCAGGCAAGTTTTCTACCCGTTATACTGTTGTTGTGATGTAAATATATGTATATGCATTATCTTGTGATAAGTGTATGGTTGTTATTAGCAAATTTTGCGATATATTGGAGCATGCTGATATGGTATATATGCATGTCTGTTTCGTAATCTTGATATATATCTGTTGATTCAATTTCTTATTAGTTGCATAATACCTATGCTAGAGATAAGCAGTAGTTGCGTATACCCTTAGTATAGGGGATCAAAAGGTGAACTTTTTCTAAAACCGGGAGGCGAGGCTCCCGAGTATAATATATATATATATATATATGAATAGTTTTTAAAAACTATTAATCGAATAAGGTTTATTCGATAACTTTATATTATTTAATGAATATTACTTGAATATTCATTCGAGGACTTATGACTCCCTTTATATTATTTAATGAATATTACTTGAATATTCATTCGAGGACTTATGACTCCCTTTATATTATTTAATGAATATTACTTGAATATTCATTCGAGGACTTATGACTCCTTTTATTTTATTTAATGAATATTATTACGAATATTCATTCGAGGGCTTATGACTCTTTTTATTTTATTTAATGAATATTATTACGAATTTTCATTCGAGGGCTTATGACTCCTTTTATTTTATTTATTGAATATTATTTGAATATTCATTCGAGGGCTTATGACTCAGTTATATTATTTAATGAATATTTTATGAATATTCATTTGAGGATCTATGACTCCGATTATTTGCTGAGTTATATTCTTTATTTTATTAAAGAATAAGGTGTCGATAATCAAACTTATCTTTGATTATTCAAATAAAGATAGTACTTTCGTATAAGTATATCTTTGGTTATTTAATACTCATTTCAAGTATAAGTTTTAAAACTTCTACTTCAATTATTTTTATAAAGATTATTCTTTATGGGAATATTATTTAAATAATAATATTCAGATATTTTCTAATATATTGGGACTGATTTATTTCATTAAATCAGCATTACTCCAAACACTCTTTAAAGTGTTTTCGAGTCTTCAAAATGATTTTTAAAAGTTAGAGCGGATCCCAAAACTCATTTTTATATTTAAGATCTTTCTTTTAAAGGGGATTTAAATACTCGCTCAAAACCTGAGGGATCCGGCTCTGTGGTGTATTTTATATTCGCAACGAGGTTGTTCTTTTGATAAATGAATTGATTACTTACCCAAGGTTCGGGAAGTAAGTCCATCTATTGAGTCGGCATAAGCAACATGGGCTCAGTGGGCGTCCATGAAAGTGTAAGTGGCTCAGTGGGAGTCCATCAAATGCGTAAGTGGCTGAGTGGCAGTCCAGCATAAGGTCCTATTGCGGCCAGGGTGATGACCAGTGGGGAATTCGTCCATCTACTAGTAGAAAATGTTACTTATTGGTATCTTTGCCTGATCAGCAAGATATCAGGTTTATGCCAAGGTTTTCTCCTTTCCAAATTCATTGGATATTGCAACTCTGTTTATAATTTTCATAACAGAGGTTTTTAAGGAGTGTATGAAATGTATATATATATAGGTGTATATATATATCGGGACTTAATGAAGTATCTCGTAACTTCATTATTTATAATGATGTTCAAAGATTGAATCTATTCAAATTTTGTCTTGTAGTCTCATCTATGTGATGAACTTTTGAAACTAATTATAACTTGAACGGTGGTAGTTCAAGTAGTATTTGGAAAAGATATAAGTATATTGGAGTATCTTGTAACTTCATCTTTTAAACTTATATCTAGTAAATGATTATCTTATACATATCAAAGATTTTCAGAAAAATGTTGAGACAAGGTTAGATATATGAGATCACCTTGCAACGATATTTTTATATAGTTATAAATTGGAACTCTGTGTATATTATACATGTCAGAGGATTTCAAAGATTGTGAAAAGTATATATATATATGTATATATATATACTGAATATTTTGTGACTTGGTCGCGTTAAGATATCAGATTGGTTCATTTCTTTTGACCAAGACTTTCATGAGTACTATGAGTATGCTCATATATTGTTAATCTGTATACATATTATTTTGGTGGGCTTGTTGCTCACCCTTGCTTTCTTCTTTCATCACACAACATCAGATAGACAAGATGAACAGGACCAAGCTCTCGATTCGCAAGCGGTTAGAAAACGTTCCACAGTCTTCTGGAAGCGTTGATGTCGCCGTAGCTGAGGTAGGAGCTACCAACAGGCTAGGTTTTCAACTATTCATGAACCAGACTTATGTATAATATGAATTGTAATAATGGCAAGGAATATGTAAATCTATTCAGAAACCTTTTTAAGGTGTATTGACATATAATTGTGGAATAAAACGACTTGTGATTATTTTTGGATATTCATCTCTGAGACTATAACTTGTGGTGTGTGTGTTTATTGTGGGGTCACAGTACAGAGTAGTTGATTGTGTATTAAGATTGGGTGTTATTAAGGGAAATGGAACTCGTGACAACCTGGATCCCCTACCCCGGATCTGGGGGTGTTACACTATCCCCTATGAGGATTATTCGAAAATCGAGTTCCATTCATTTAAGCTCCGATTCACTCCCGGACGACCCCGAATGGACGCGAATGCAATTTCATAAATCCATAGGGACAAATTATGAAAAGAAATCGAAAAAATGGGCCGCCTCAATTTTTGCCCCAGACCTCGTGTACTACCCCCTACGAGGATAATTCGGAAACCGAGTTCCATTCGTTTCAGCTCCGATTCAGTCCCGGACGACCCCGAATGGACACGAATGCAATTTCATAAATCCATAGGGAAAAATTATGAAAAGAAATCGAAAAAATGGGCCGCCTCAATATTTGCCCCAGACCTCGTGTACTACCCCCTAGGAGGATTATTCGGAAACCGAATTCCATTCGTTCAGCTCCGATTCACTCCCGGACGACCCCGAATGGACGCGAATGCAATTTCATAAATCCATAGGGACAAATTATGAAAAGAAATCAAAAAAGGGCCGCCTCAATTTTTGCCCCAGACCTCGTGTACTACCCCCTACTAGGATTATTCAGAAACCGAGTTCAATTCGTTTCAGCTCCGATTCACTCCTGGACGACCCCGAATGGACGCGAATGCAATTTCATAAATCCATAGGGAAAAATTATGAAAAGAAATCGAAAAAATGGGCCGCCTCAATTTTTTCCCCAGACCTCGTGTACTACCCCCTACGAGGATTATTCGGAAACCGAGTTCCATTCGTTCAGCTCCGTTTCACTCCCGGACGACCCCGAATGGACGCGAATGCAATATCATAAATACATAGGGACAAATTATGAAAAGAAATCGAAAAAACGGGCCGCCTCAATTTTTGCTCCAGACCTCGTGTACTACCCCCTACGAGGATTATTCGGAAATCGAGTTCCATTCATTTCAGCTCCGATTCACTCCCGGACGACCCCGAATGGACGCGAATGCAATTTCATAAATCCATAGGGACAAATTATGAAAAGTAATCGAAAAAACGGGCCGCCTCAGTTTTTACCCCAGACCTCGTGTACTACCCCCTACGAGGATTATTCAGAAACCGAGTTGCATTCGTTTCAGCTCCGATTCACTCCCGGACGACCCCGAATGGACGCGAATGCAATTTCATAAATCCATAGGGACAAATTATGAAAAGAAATCAAAAAAACGGGCCGCCTCAATTTTTGCCCCAGATCTCGTGTACTACCCCCTACAAGGATTATTCAGAAACCGAGTTCCATTCGTTTCAGCTCCGATTCTGTCTCGGATGACCCCGAATGGACGCGAATGCAATTTCATAAATCCATAGGGAAAAATTATGAAAAGAAATCGAAAAAACGGGCTGCCTCAATTTTTGCCCCAGACCTCGTGTACTACCCCCTACGAGGATTATTCGGAAACCGAGTTCCATTCGTTCAGCTACGATTCACTCCCGGAAGACCCCGAATAGACGTGAATGCAATTTTATAAATCCATTGGGACAATTTATGAAAAGAAATCGAAAAAATGGGCCACCTAATTTTTACTCCATACCTCGTGTACTAACCCCTACGAGGATTATTCGGAAACAGAGTTCCATCCATTTCAGCTCCGATTCACATCCGGATGACCCCGAATGGATGCTAATGTAATTTCATAAATCCATATGGAAAAATTATTAAAAGAAATCGAAAAAATGGACCGCCTCAATTTTTGCCCCAGACCTCGTGTACTACCCCCTACGAGGATTATTCGGAAACGGAGTTCCATTCGTTCAGCTCCGATTCACTCCCGGACGACCCCAAATGGACGCGAATGCAATATCATAAATGCATAGGGACAAATTATGAAAAGAAATCGAAAAAATGGGCCGCCTCAATTTTTGCCCCAGACCTCGTGTACTACCCCCTACGAGGATTATTCGGAAACCGAGTTCCATTCGTTTCAGCTCCGATTCACTCCCGAACGACCCCGAATGGACGCGAATGCAATTTCATAAATCCATAGGGACAAATTATGAAAAGAAATCGAAAAAACGGGCTGCCTCAATTTTTGCCCCAAACCTCGTGTACTACCCCCTACGAGGATTATTCAAAAACCAAGTTCCATTCGTTTCAGCTGCGATTCACTCCCGGACGACCCCGAATGGACGCGAATGCAATTTCATAAATCCGTAGAGACAAATAATGAAAAGAAATCGAAAAAACGGGCCGCCTCAATTTTTGCCCCAGACCTCGTGTACTACCCCCTACGAGGATTATTCAGAAACCGAGTTCCATTCCTTTCAGCTCCGATTCACTCCCGGACGACCCCGAATGGACGCGAATGCAATTTCATAAATCCATAGGGACAAATTATGGAAAGAAATCGAAAAAATGGGCCGCCTCAATTTTTGTTCCAGACCTCGTGTACTACCCCCTACGAGGATTATCCGGAAACCGAGTTCCATTCCTTTCAGCTCCGATTCACTCCCGGACGACCCCGAATGGACGCGAATGCAATTTCATAAATCCATAGGGACAAATTATGAAAAGAAATCAAAAAAACGGGCCGCCTCAATGTTTGCCCCAAATCTCGTGTACTACCCCCTACGAGGATTATTCGGAAACCGAGTTCCATTCGTTTCAGCTCCGATTCAGTCTCGGACGACCCCGAATGGACGCGAATGCAATTTCATAAATCAATAGGGAAAAATTATGAAAAGAAATCGAAAAAACGGGCTGCCTCAATTTTTGCCCCAGACCTCGTGTACTACCCCCTACGAGTATTATTCGGAAACCGAGTTCCATTCGTTCAGCTACGATTCACTCCCGGACGACCCCGAATAGGACGTGAATGCAATTTATAAATCCATTGGGACAATTATGAAAAGAAATCGAAAAAATGGGCCACCTAATTTTTACTCCATACCTCGTGTACTACCCCTGCGAGGATTATTCGGAAACAGAGTTCCATCCATTTCAGCTCCGATTCACATCCGGATGACCCTCGAATGGACGCTAATGTAATTTCATAAATCCATATGGAAAAATTATTAAAAGAAATCGAAAAAATGGGCCGCCTCAATTTTTGCCCCAGACCTCGTGTACTACCCCCTACGAGGATTATTCGAAAATGGAGTTCCATTCGTTCAGCTCCGATTCACTCCCGGACGACCCCGAATGGACGCGAATGCAATATCATAAATGCATAGGGACAAATTATGAAAAGAAATCAAAAAAATGGGCCGCCTCAATTTTTGCCCCAGACCTCGTGTACTACCCCCTACGACGATTATTCGGAAACCGAGTTCCATTCGTTTCAGCTCCGATTCACTCCCGAACGACCCCGAATGGACGCGAATGCAATTTCATAAATCCATAGGGACAAATTATGAAAAGAAATCGAAAAAACGGGCCGCCTCAATTTTTGCCCCAGACCTCGTGTACTACCCCCTACGAGGATTATTCGAGAAACCGAGTTCCATTCGTTTCAGCTCCGATTCACTCCCGGACGACCCCGAATGGACGCGAATGCAATTTCATAAATCCATAGGGACAAATTATGAAAAGAAATCGAAAAAAACGGGCCGCCTCAATTTTTGCCCCAGACCTCGTGTACTACCCCCTACGAGGATTATTCGGAAACCGAGTTGCATTCGTTTCAGCTCCGATTCACTCCCGGACGACCCCGAATGGACGCGAATGCAATTTCATAAATCCATAGGGACAAATTATGAAAAGAAATCGAAAAAATGGGCCGCCTCAATTTTTGCCCCAGACCTCGTGTACTACCCCCTACGAGGATTATTCAGAAACCGAGTTGCATTCGTTTCAGCTCCGATTCACTCCCGGACGACCCCGAATGGACGCGAATGCAATTTCATAAATCCATAGGGACAAATTATGAAAAGAAATCGAAAAAACGGGCCGCCTCAATTTTTGCCCCAGACCTCGTGTACTACCCCCTACGAGGATTATTCAGAAACCGAGTTCCATTCGTTTCAGCTCCGATTCACTCCCGGACGACCCCGAATGGACGCGAATGCAATTTCATAAATCCATAGGGAAAAATTATGAAAAGAAATCGAAAAAACTGGGCCGCCTCAATTTTTGCCCCAGACCTCGTGTACTACCCCCTACGAGGATTATTCGGAAAACGAGTTCCATTCGTTCAGCTCCGATTCACTCCCGGACGACCCCGAATGGACGCGAATGCAATTCATAAATCCATAGGGACAAATTATGAAAAGAAATCGAAAAAACGGGCCGCCTCAATTTTTGCTCCCAGACCTCGTGTACTACCCCCTACGAGGATTATTCGGAAATCGAGTTCCATTCGTTTCAGCTCCGATTCACTCCCGGACGACCCCGAATGGACGCGAATGCAATTTCATAAATCCATAGGGACAAATTATGAAAAGAAATCGAAAAAACGGGCCACCTCAATTTTTGCCCCAGACCTCGTGTACTACCCCCTAACGAGGATTATTCAGAAACCGAGTTGCATTCGTTTCAGCTCCGATTCACTCCCGGACGACCCCGAATGGACGCGAATGCAATTTCATAAATCCATAGGGACAAATTATGAAAAGAAATCGAAAAAATGGGCCGCCTCAATTTTTGCCCCAGACCTCGTGTACTACCCCCTACGAGGATTATTCGGAAACCGAGTTCCATTCGTTTCAGCTCCGATTCACTCCTCGGACGACCCCGAATGGACGCGAATGCAATTTCATAAATCCATAGGGACAAATTATGAAAAGAAATCGAAAAAACGGGCCTGCCTCAATTTTGCCCCAGACCTCGTGTACTACCCCCTACGAGGATTATTCAGAAACCGAGTTGCATTCGTTTCAGCTCCGATTCACTCCCGGACGACCCCGAATGGACGCGAATGCAATTTCATAAATCCATAGGACAAAATTATGAAAAGAAATCGAAAAAACGGGCCGCCTCAATTTTTGCCCCAGACCTCGTGTACTACCCCCTACGAGGATTATTCAGAAACCGAGTTCAATTCGTTTCAGCTCCGATTCACTCCCGGACGACCCCGAATGGACGCGAATGCAATTTCATAAATCCATAGGGACAAATTATGAAAAGAAATCGAAAAAATGGGCCGCCTCAATTTTTGCCCCAGACCTCGTGTACTACCCCCTACGAGGATTATTCGGAAACAGAGTTCCATTCGTTCAGCTCCGATTCACTACTGGACGACCCCGAATGGACGCGAATGCAATATCATAAATGCATAGGGACAAATTATGAAAAGAAATCGAAAAAACGGGCCGCCTCAATTTTTGCCCCAGACCTCGTGTACTACCCCCTACGAGGATTATTCGGAAACCGAGTTCCATTCGTTTCAGCTCTGATTCACTCCCGGACGACCCCGAATGGACGCGAATGCAATTTCATAAATCCATAGGGACAAATTATGAAAAGAAATCGAAAAAAATGGGCCGCCTCAATTTTTGCCCCAGACCTCGTGTACTACCCCCTACGAGGATTATTCAGAAACCGAGTTGCATTCGTTTCAGCTCCGATTCACTCCCGGACGACCCCGAATGGACGCGAATGCAATTTCATAAATCCATAGGGACAAATTATGAAAAGAAATCGAAAAAACGGGCCGCCTCAATTTTTGCCCCAGACCTCGTGTACTACCCCCTACGAGGATTATTCGGAAATCGAGTTCCATTCGTTTCAGCTCCGATTCACTCCCGGACGACCCCGAATGGACGCGAATGCAATTTCATAAATCCATAGGGACAAATTATGAAAAGAAATTCAAAAAACGGGCCGCCTCAATTTTTGCCCCAGACCTCGTGTACTACCCCCTACGAGGATTATTCGGAAACCGAGTTCCATTCGTTTCAGCTGCGATTCACTCCCGGACGACCCCGAATGGACGCGAATGCAATTTAATAAATCCATAGGGAAAAATTATGAAAAGAAATTCCAAAAAATGGGCCGCCTCAATTTTACCCCCGTCCTTCCTGTACTACCCCCATACGAGGATTATTCGGAAACCGAGTTCCATTCGTTCAGCTCCGAGTCACTCCCGTACGACCCCGAATGTACGCGAATGTAAGATCATAAATACCATAGGGACAAATTAAGGAAGAAATCGAAAAAAATGGGCCGCCGTCAATTTTTTCTCAGACCCCGTGGTACTACCCCCTACGAGGATTATCCGAAACCGAGTTCCATTCCTTCAGCTCCGGATGCCACTCCCTGAGACCCCAAATGGACGCGAATGCAATTTCATATCCATTGGGACAAATATAGGAAGAATCGAAAAACGGGTCCCTCAAAATTTTGCTCAGACCTCGTGTTGCTACCCCGATACGAGGATTAATCCAGAAACCGAGTTCCATTCCTTTCAGCTCCGATTCAGCGTCCCGGTCGACCCCGAATGGAGCGCGAATGCAATTTCGATAAATCCATAGGGACAAATTATGAAAGAAATCGAAAACAA